>NW_028225579.1:0-281317 GCF_052327205.1 Somniosus microcephalus
CTTCTCCCTTCTCCTTCTTCTGCTTCTTCTGATTCACCCTCCAGACTTCAACCTTCTCCTTCTCCTTCTTCTACTTCTTCTGATTCACCTCCAGACTTGCACCTTCTCCCTGTCTCCTTCTTCTACTTCTTGCTGATTCACCCTCCAGGTCTTCACCTTCTCCTGGTCGCTCCTTCTTCTGTTTCTTCTGCTTCACCCTCACAGACTTCACCTTCTCCTTCTCTTTCTTCTGCTTCTTCTGATCACCCTCCAGACTTCACTTCTCCTTCTCCTTCTTCTGATTCTTCTGATTCACCCTCCAGACTTCACCTTCTCCTTCTCCTTCTTCTGCTTCTTCTGATTCACCCTCCTGACTTCACCTTCTCCCTTCTCCTTCTTCTACTTCTTCTGCTTCAACCTCCAGACTTCACCTTCTCCTTCTCCTTCTTCTACTTCTTCTGATTCACCCTCCAGACTTCATCTTCTCCTTCTCCTTCTTCTGCTTCTTCTGATTCACCCTCCAGACTTCACCTTCTCCTTCTCCTTATTCTGCTTCTTCTGATACACCCTCCAGACTTCACCTTCTCCTTCTCCTTATTCTGCTTCTTCTGATTCACCCTCCAGACTTCACCTTCTCCTTCTCCTTCCTCTGCTTCTTCTGATTCACCCTCCAGACTTCACCTTCTCCTTCTCCTTCTTCTGATTCTTCTGATTCAACCTCCAGACTTCACCTTCTCCTTCTCCTTCTTCTGCTTCTTCTGATTCACCCTCCTGACTTCACCTTCTCCTTCTCCTTCTTCTACTTCTTCTGATTCACCCTCCTAACTTCACCTTCTCCTTCTCCTACTTCTACTTCTTCTGCTTCACCCTCCAGACTTCACCTTCTCCTTCTCCTTCTTCTACTTCTTCTGATTCACCCTCCAGATTTCACCTTCTCCTTCTCCTTCTTCTGCTTCTTCTGATTCACCCGCCAGACTTCACCTTCTCCTTCTCCTTATTCTGCTTCTTCTGATTCACCCTCCAGACTTCACCTTCTCCTTCTCCTTCTTCTGCTTCTTCTGATTCACACTCCAGACTTCACCTTCTCCTTCTCCTTCTTCTACTTCTTCTGATTCACCCTCCAGACTTCACCTTCTCCTTCTCTTTCTTCTGCTTCATCTGATTCACCCTCCAGACTTCACCTTCTCCTTCTCCTTCTTCTGATTCTTCTGATTCACCCTCCTGACTTCACCTTCTTCTTCTCCTTCTTCTACTTCTTCTGATTCACCCTCCTGACTTCACCTTCTCCTTCTCCTTCTTCTACTACTTCTACTTCACCCTCCAGACTTCACCTTCTCCTTCTCCTTCTTCTGCTTCTTCTGATTCACCCTCCTGACTTCACCTTCTCCTTCTCCTTCTTCTACTTCTTCTGATTCACCCTCCTGACTTCACCTTCTCCTTCTCCTTCTTCTACTTCTTCTGCTTCACCCTCCAGACTTCACCTTCTCCTTCTCCTTCTTCTACTTCTTCTGATTCATAGATACATAGATACATAGAAGATAGGAGCAGGAGTAGGCCATTCGGCCCTTCGTGCCTGCTCCGCCATTTAATGAGATCATGGCTGATCCTTTAATTCAGTATCCCGTCCCCGCCTTCTCTCCGTAACCCTTAACCCCTTTTGCCCGTAGAAATATATCTAATTCCCTCTTAAATATATTTAATGAGCTGGCATACACTGCCCTCTGTGGCAATGAGTTCCACAGGTTCACCACTCTCTGAGTGAAGAAATTCCCCCTCATCTCTGTCCTAAATGGTTTAGCCCTTATCCTTAAATTATGTCCTCTAGTTCTGTTCTCACCCGCCAAGGGAAACATTCCTTCTGCATCCAGTCTGTCTAGACCTGTCAGAATTTTATACACTTCTATGAGGTCCCCTCTCAATCTTCTAAACTCCAGTGTGTACATCCCTAAACTACATAGTCTCTCCTCATAGGTCATTCCCGCCATTCCTGGTATCAGCCTGGTGAATCGCCGCTGCACCCCCTCCATGGCAAGAACATCCTTCCTCAGATGAGGCGACCAAAACTGTACACAGTACTCGAGGTGTGGTCTCACCAGTGCCCTGTACAGCTGCAGCAAGGTATCCCTGTTCCTGTATTCTAACCCTTTTGCTATGAAGGCCAGCATACCGTTTGCCTTCTTGACCACCTGTTGCACCTGCATGCTCGCCTTCAGTGACTGGTGTACAAGAACACCCAGGTCTCTCTGTACTTCCCCCTCTCCCAATCTATTGCCATTTAAATAATAATTTGCCCTCCCGTACCTGCACCCAAGGTGGATAACTTCGCACTTGTCCACATTATAGTGCATCTGCCATTTATCCGCCCAATCGCCCAGTCTGTCCAAATCGCTCTGGAGCTTCCTGGTCTCTTCCTCTGAGCCCACCCCCCCTCCTAGTTTAGTGTCGTCTGCAAATTTGGAAATGCTGCATCCGACTCCCTGATCCAGGTCATTAATGTAAATTGTGAACAGCTGGGGGCCCAGGACAGATCCCTGTGGTACCCCACTGGTTACTGCCTGCCATTCAGAAAATGAGCCGTTTATTCCAACTCTCTGTTTTCTATCTGACAGCCAGTTCCCTATCCACGCCAAAACTTTCCCCTTTATCCCATGAGCCTCAATTTTCCATGCTAATCTTTTATGTGGGACCTTATCGAAGGCCTTTTGGAAGTCCAGGTACACCACATCTACTGGCTCTCCCCCATCTATTCTACCAGTTACTCCCTCAAAAAATTCCTTCTCCTTCTTCTGCTTCTTCTGATTCACCCTCCTGACTTCACCTTCTCCTTCTCCTTCTTCTACTTCTTCTGATTCACCCTCCTGACTTCACCTTCTCCTTCTCCTTATTCTGCTTCTTCTGATTCACCCTCCAGACTTCACCTTCTCCTTCTCCTGCTTCTGCTTCTTCTGATTCACCCTCCATACTTCACCTTCACTTCTCCTTATTCTGCTTCTTCTGATTCACCCTCCAGACTTCATCTTCTCCTTCTCCTTCTTCTGCTTCTTCTGATTCACCCTCCAGACTTCACCTTCTCCTTCTCCTTATTCTGCTTCTTCTGATTCACCCTCCAGACTTCACCTTCTCCTTCTCCTGATTCTGCTTCTTCTGATTCACCCTCCAGACTTCACCTTCTCCTTCTCCTTCTTCTGCTTCTTCTGATTCACCCTCCTGACTTCACCTTCTCCTTCTCCTTCTTCTACTTCTTCTGATTCACCCTCCTGACTTCACCTTCTCCTTCTCCTTCTTCTCCTTCTTCTGCTTCACAATCCAGACTTCACCTTCTCCTTCTCCTTCTTCTACTTCTTCTGATTCACCCTCCAGACTTCACCTTCTCCATCTCCTTCTTCTGTTTCTTCTGATTCACCGTCCAGACTTCACCTTCTCCTTCTCCTTCTTCTACTACTTCTGATTCACCCTCCAGACTTCACCTTCCCCTTCTCCTTCTTCTACTTCTTCTGATTCACCCTCCAGACTTCATCTTCTCCTTCTCCTTCTTCTGCTTCTTCTGATTCACCCTCCAGACTTCACCTTCTCCTTCTCCTTCTTCTGCTTCTTCTGATTCACCCTCCAGACTTCACCTTCTCCTTCTCCTTCTTAGACTTCTTCTGATTCACCCTCCAGACTTCACCTTCTCCTTCTCCTTCTTCTACTTCTTCTGATTCACCCTCCAGTCTTCACCTTCTCCTTCTCCTTCTTCTGTTTCTTCTGCTTCACCCTCCAGACTTCACCTTCTCCTTCTCTTTCTTCTGCTTCTTCTGATTCACCCTCCAGACTTCACCTTCTCCTTCTCCTTCTTCTGATTCTTCTGATTCACCCTCCAGACTTCACCTTCTCCTTCTCCTTCTTCTGCTTCTTCTGATTCACCCTCCTGACTTCACCTTCTCCTTCTCCTTCTTCTACTTCTTCTGCTTCACCCTCCAGACTTCACCTTCTCCTTCTCCTTCTTCTACTTCTTCTGATTCACCCTCCAGACTTCATCTTCTCCTTCTCCTTCTTCTGCTTCTTCTGATTCACCCTCCAGACTTCACCTTCTCCTTCTCCTTATTCTGCTTCTTCTGATTCACCCTCCAGACTTCACCTTCTCCTTCTCCTTATTGTGCTTCTTCTGATTCACCCTCCAGACTTCACCTTCTCCTTCTCCTTCCTCTGCTTCTTCTGATTCACCCTCCAGACTTCACCTTCTCCTTCTCCTTCTTCTGATTCTTCTGATTCACCCTCCAGACTTCACCTTCTCCTTCTCCTTCTTCTGCTTCTTCTGATTCACCCTCCTGACTTCACCTTCTCCTTCTCCTTCTTCTACTTCTTCTGATTCACCCTCCTAACTTCACCTTCTCCTTCTCCTACTTCTACTTCTTCTGCTTCACCCTCCAGACTTCACCTTCTCCTTCTCCTTCTACTACTTCTTCTGATTCACCCTCCAGACTTCACCTTCTCCTTCTCCTTCTTCTGCTTCTTCTGATTCACCCTCCAGACTTCACCTTCTCCTTCTCCTTATTCTGCTTCTTCTGATTCACCCTCCAGACTTCACCTTCTCCTTCTCCTTCTTCTGCTTCTTCTGATTCACACTCCAGACTTCACCTTCTCCTTCTCCTTCTTCTACTTCTTCTGATTCACCCTCCAGACTTCACCTTCTCCTTCTCTTTCTTCTGCTTCATCTGATTCACCCTCCAGACTTCACCTTCTCCTTCTCCTTCTTCTGATTCTTCTGATTCACCCTCATGACTTCACCTTCTTCTTCTCCTTCTTCTACTTCTTCTGATTCACCCTCCTGACTTCACCTTCTCCTTCTCCTTCTTCTACTACTTCTACTTCACCCTCCAGACTTCACCTTCTCCTTCTCCTTCTTCTCCTTCTTCTGATTCACCCTCCAGACTTGACCTTCTCCTTCTCCTTCTTCTACTTCTTCTGATTCACCCTCCAGACTTCACCTTCTCCTTCTCCTTCTTCTGCTTCTTCTGCTTCACCGTCCTGACTTCACCTTCTCCTTCTCCTTCTTCTACTTCTTCTGCTTCATCCCCCTGACATCACCTGCTCCTTCTCCTTCTTCTGCTTCTTCTGATTCACCCTCCTAACTTCACCTTCTCCTTCTCCTTCTTATGCTTCTTCTGATTCACCCTCCTGACTTCACCTTCTCCTTCTCCTTCTTCTGCTTCTTCTGATTCACCCTCCAGACTTCACCTTCTCCTTCTTCTGCTTCTTCTGATTCACCCTCCAGACTTCACCTTCTCCTTCTCCTTCTTCTGCTTCTTCTGATTCACCCTCCAGACCTCACCTTCTCCTTCTCCTTCTTCTACTTCTTCTGATTCACCCTCCAGACTTCATCTGTTCCTTCTCCTTCTACTGCTTCTTCTGATTCACCCTCCAGACTTCACCTTCTCCTTCTCCTTCTTCTGCTTCTTCTGATTCACACTCCAGACTTCACCTTCTCCTTCTCCTTCTTCTACTTCTTCTGATTCACCCTCCAGACTTCACCTTCTCCTTCTCCTTCTTCTACTTCTTCTGATTCACCCTCCAGTCTTCACCTTCTCCTTCTCCTTCTTCTGTTTCTTCTGCTTCACCCTCCAGACTTCACCTTCTCCTTCTCTTTCTTCTGCTTCTTCTGATTCACCCTCCTGACTTCACCTTCTCCTTCTCCTTCTTCTACTTCTTCTGATTCACCTTCCAGACAACACCTTCTCCTTCTCCTTCTTCTACTTCTTCTGATTCACCCTCCAGACTTCACCTTCTCCTTCTCCTTCTTCTGCTTCTTCTGATTCACCCTCCTGACTTCACCTTCTCCTTCTCCTTCTTCTACTTCTTCTGATTCACCCTCCTGACTTCAACTTCTCCTTCTCCTTCTTCTACTTCTTCTGCTTCACCCTCCAGACTTCACCTTCTCCTTCTCCTTCTTCTACTTCTTCTGATTCACCCTCCAGACTTGACCTTCTCCTTCTCCTTCTTCTACTTATTCTGATTCACCCTCCAGACTTCACATTCTCCTTCTCCTTCTTCTGCTTCTTCTGCTTCACCGTCCTGACTTCACCTTCTCCTTCTCCTTCTTCTACTTCTTCTGCTTCATCCCGCTGACATCACCTGCTCCTTCTCCTTCTTCTGCTTCTTCTGATTCACCCTCCTAACTTCACCTTCTCCTTCTCCGTCTTCTGCTTCTTCTGATTCACCCTCCTGACTTCACCTTCTCCTTCTCCTTCTTCTGCTTCATCTGATTCACCCTCCAGACTTCACCTTCTCCTTCTCCTTCTTCTGCTTCTTCTGATTCACCCTCCAGACTTCACCTTCTCCTTCTCCTTCTTCTGATTCTTCTGATTCACCCTCCAGACTTCACCTTCTCCTTCTCCTTCTTCTGCTTCTTCTGATTCACCCTCCTGACTTCACCTTCTCCTTCTCCTTCTTCTACTTCTTCTGATTCACCCTCCTGACTTCACCTTCTCCTTCTCCTTCTTCTACTTCTTCTGCTTCACCCTCCAGACTTCACTTTCTCCTTCTCCTTCTTCTGCTTCTTCTGATTCACCCTCCAGACTTCTCCTTCTCCTTCTCCTTCTTCTGCTTCTTCTGATTCACCCTCCAAACTTCACCTTCTCCTTCTCCTTCTTCTGCTTCTTCTGATTCACCCTCCAGCCTTCACCTTCTCCTTCTCCTTCTTCTACTTCTTCTGATTCACCCTCCAGACTTCACCTTCTCCATTTCCCTCTTCTGCTTCTTCTGATTCACCCTCCAGACTTCACCTTCTCCTTCTCCTTCGTCTACTTCTTCTGATTCACCCTCCAGACTACACCTTCTCCTTCTCCTCCTTCTACTTCTTCTGATTCACCCTCCAGACTTCACCTTCTCCTTCTCCTTCTTCTGTTTCTTCTGATTCACCGTCCAGACTTCACCTTCTCCTTCTCCTTCTTCTACTACTTCTGATTCACCCTCCAGACTTCACCTTCTCCTTCTCCTTCTTCTACTTCTTCTGATTCACCCTCCAGAATTCATCTTCTCCTTCTCCTTCTACTGCTTCTTCTGATTCACCCTCCAGACTTCATCTTCATTTCTCCTTCTTCTGTTTCTTCTGCTTCACCCTCCAGACTTCACCTTCTCCTTCTCTTTCTTCTGCTTCTTCTGATTCACCCTCCAGACTTCACCTTCCCCTTCTCCTTCTTCTCATTCTTCTGATTCACCCTCCAGACTTCACCTTCTCCTTTTCCTTCTTCTGCTTCTTCTGATTCACCCTCCTGACTTCACCTTCTCCTTCTCCTTCTTCTACTTCTTCTGATTCACCCTCCTGACTTCACTTTCTCCTTCTCCTTCTTCTACTTCTTCTGCTTCACCCTCCAGACTTCAGCTTCTCCTTCTCCTTCTTCTACTTCTTCTGCTTCACCCTCCAGACTTCATCTTCTCCTTCTCCTTCTTCTGCTTCTTCTGATTCACCCTCCAGACTTCACCTTCTCCTTCTCCTTATTCTGCTTCTTCTGATTCACCCTCCAGACTTCACCTTCTCCTTCTCCTTATTCTGCTTCTTCTGATTCACCCTCCAGACTTCACCTTCTCCTTCTCCTTCCTCTGCTTCTTCTGATTCACCCTCCAGACTTCACCTTCTCCTTCTCCTTTTTCTGATTCTTCTGATTCACCCTCCAGACTTCACCTTCTCCTTCTCCTTCTTCTGCTTCTTCTGATTCACACTCCAGACTTCACCTTCTCCTTCTCCTTCTTCTACTTCTTCTGATTCACCCTCCAGACTTCACCTTCTTCTTCTCCTTCTTCTGCTTCTTCTGATTCACCCTCCTGACTTCAACTTCTCCTTCTCCTTCTTCTACTTCTTCTGATTCACCCTCCTGACTTCACCTTCTCCTTCTCCTTCTTCTACTTCTTCTGCTTCACCCTCCAGACTTCACCTTCTCCTTCTCCTTCTTCTACTTCTTCTGATTCACCCTCCAGACTTGACCTTCTCCTTCTCCTTCTTCTACTTCTTCTGATTCACCCTCCAGACTTCACCTTCTCCTTCTCCTTCTTCTGCTTCTTCTGCTTCACCGTCCTGACTTCACCTTCTCCTTCTCCTTCTTCTACTTCTTCTGCTTCATCCCCCTGACATCACCTGCTCCTTCTCCTTCTTCTGCTTCTTCTGATTCACCCTCCTAACTTCACCTTCTCCTTCTCCTTCTTCTGCTTCTTCTGATTCACCCTCCTGACTTCACCTTCTCCTTCTCCTTCTTCTGCTTCTTCTGATTCACCCTCCAGACTTCACCTTCTCCTTCTCCTTCTTCTGCTTCTTCTGATTCACCCTCCAGACTTCACCTTCTCCTTCTCCTTCTTCTGCTTCTTCTGATTCACCCTCCAGACCTCACCTTCTCCTTCTCCTTCTTCTACTTCTTCTGATTCACCCTCCAGACTTCATCTTCTCCTTCTCCTTCTTCTGCTTCTTCTGATTCACCCTCCAGACTTCACCTTCTCCGTCTCCTTCTTCTGCTTCTTCTGATTCACCCTCCAGACTTCACCTTCTCCTTCTCCTTCTTCTACTTCTTCTGATTCACCCTCCAGACTTCACCTTCTCCTTCTCCTTCTTCTACTTCTTCTGATTCACCCTCCAGTCTTCACCTTCTCCTTCTCCTTCTTCTGTTTCTTCTGCTTCACCCTCCAGACTTCACCTTCTCCTTCTCTTTCTTCTGCTTCTTCTGATTCACCCTCCAGACTTCACCTTCTCCTTCTCCTTCTTCTGATTCTTCTGATTCAACCTCCAGACTTCACCTTCTCCTTCTCCTTCTTCTGCTTCTTATGATTCACCCTCCTGACTTCACCTTCTCCTTCTCCTTCTTCTACTTCTTCTGCTTCACCCTCCAGACTTCACCTTCTCCTTCTCCTTCTTCTACTTCTTCTGATTCACCCTCCAGACTTGACCTTCTCCTTCTCCTTCTTCTACTTCTTCTGATTCACCCTCCAGACTTCACCTTCTCCTTCTCCTTCTTCTGCTTCTTCTGCTTCACCGTCCTGACTTCACCTTCTCCTTCTCCTTCTTCTACTTCTTCTGCTTCATCCCCCTGACATCACCTGCTCCTTCTCCTTCTTCTGCTTCTTCTGATTCACCCTCCTAACTTCACCTTCTCCTTCTCCTTCTTCTGCTTCTTCTGATTCACCCTCCTGACTTCACCTTCTCCTTCTCCTTCTTCTGCTTCTTCTGATTCACCCTCCAGACTTCACCTACTCCTTCTCCTTCTTCTGCTTCTTCTGATTCACCCTCCAGACTTCACCTTCCCCTTCTCCTTCTTCTGCTTCTTCTGATTCACCCTCCAGACCTCACCTTCTCCTTCTCCTTCTTCTACTTCTTCTGATTCACCCTCCAGACTTCATCTTCTCCTTCTCCTTCTTCTGCTTCTTCTGATTCACCCTCCAGACTTCACCTTCTCCTTCTCCTTCTTCTGCTTCTTCTGATTCACCCTCCAGACTTCACCTTCTCCTTCTCCTTCTTCTACTTCTTCTGATTCACCCTCCAGACTTCACCTTCTCCTTCTCCTTCTTCTACTTCTTCTGATTCACCCTCCAGTCTTCACCTTCTCCTTCTCCTTCTTCTGTTTCTTCTGCTTCACCCTCCAGACTTCACCTTCTCCTTCTCTTTCTTCTGCTTCTTCTGATTCACCCTCCAGACTTCACCTTCTCCTTCTCCTTCTTCTGATTCTTCTGATTCACCCTCCAGACTTCACCTTCTCCTTCTCCTTCTTCTGCTTCTTATGATTCACCCTCCTGACTTCACCTTCTCCTTCTCCTTCTTCTACTTCTTCTGATTCACCCTCCTGACTTCACCTTCTCCTTCTCCTTCTTCTACTTCTTCTGCTTCACCCTCCAGACTTCACCTTCTCCTTCTCCTTCTTCTACTTCTTCTGATTCACCCTTCAGACTTCACCTTCTCCTTCTCCTTTTTCTGCTTCTTCTGATTCACCCTCCAGACTTCACCTTCTCCTTCTCCTTATTCTGCTTCTTCTGATTCACCCTCCAGACTTCACCTTCTCCTTCTCCTTCTTCTGCTTCTTCTGATTCACCCTCCAGACTTCATCTTCTCCTTCTCCTTCTTCTGCTTCTTCTGATTCACCCTCCAGACTTCACCTTCTCCTTCTCCTTCTTCTACTTCTTCTGATTCACCCTCCAGACTACACCTTCTCCTTCTCCTTCTTCTACTTCTTCTGATTCACCCTCCAGACTTCACCTTCTCCTTCTCCTTCTTCTGTTTCGTCTGATTCACCGTCCAGACTTCACCTTCTCCTTCTCCTTCTTCTACTACTTCTGATTCACCCTCCAGAATTCACCTTCTCCTTCTCCTTCTTCTACTTCTTCTGATTCACCCTCCAGACTTCATCTTCTCCTTCTCCTTCTTCTGCTTCTTCTGATTCACCCTCCAGACTTCACCTTCTCCTTCTCCTTCTTCTGCTTCTTCTGATTCACCCTCCAGACTTCACCTTCTCCTTCTCCTTCTTCTACTTCTTCTGATTCACCCTCCAGACTTCACCTTCTCCTTCTCCTTCTTCTACTTCTTCTGATTCACCCTCCAGTCTTCACCTTCTCCTTCTCCTTCTTCTGTTTCTTCTGCTTCACCCTCCAGACTTCACCTTCTCCTTCTCTTTCTTCTGCTTCTTCTGATTCACCCTCCAGACTTCACCTTCTCCTTCTCCTTCTTCTGATTCTTCTGATTCACCCTCCAGACTTCACCTTCTCCTTCTCCTTCTTCTGCTTCTTCTGATTCACCCTCCTGACTTCACCTTCTCCTTCTTCTTCTTCTACTTCTTCTGATTCACCCTCCTGACTTCACCTTCTCCTTCTCCTTCTTCTACTTCTTCTGCTTCACCCTCCAGACTTCACCTTCTCCTTCTCCTTCTTCTACTTCTTCTGATTCACCCTCCAGACTTCATCTTCTCCTTCTCCTTCTTCTGCTTCTTCTGATTCACCCTCCAGACTTCACCTTCTCCTTCTCCTTATTCTGCTTCTTCTGATTCACCCTCCAGACTTCACCTTCTCCTTCTCCTTATTCTGCTTCTTCTGATTCACCCTCCAGACTTCACCTTCTCCTTCTCCTTCCTCTGCTTCTTCTGATTCACCCTCCAGACTTCACCTTCTCCTTCTCCTTCCTCTGATTCTTCTGATTCACCCTCCAGACTTCACCTTCTCTGTCTCCTTCTTCTGCTTCTTCTGATTCACCCTCCTGACTTCACCTTCTCCTTCTCCTTCTTCTACTTCTTCTGATTCACCCTCCTGACTTCACCTTCTCCTTCTCCTTCTTCTACTTCTTCTGCTTCACCCTCCAGACTTCACCTTCTCCTTCTCCTTCTTCTACTTCTTCTGATTCACCCTCCAGACTTCACCTTCTTATTCTCCTTCTTCTGCTTCTTCTGCTTCACCCTCCAGACTTCACCTTCTCCTTCTCCTTATTCTGCTTCTTCTGATTCACCCTCCAGACTTCACCTTCTCCTTCTCCTTCTTCTGCTTCTTCTGATTCACACTCCAGACTTCACCTTCTCCTTCTCCTTCTTCTACTTCTTCTGATTCACCCTCCAGACTTCACCTCCTCCTTCTCTTTCTTCTGCTTCTTCTGATTCACCCTCCAGACTTCACCTTCTCCTTCTCCTTCTTCTGATTCTTCTGATACACCCTCCAGACTTCACCTTCTCCTTCTCCTTCTTCTCCTTCTTCTGATTCACGCTCCTGACTTCACCTTCTCCTTCTCCTTCTTCTACTTCTTCTGATTCACCCTCCTGACTTCACCTTCTCCTTCTCCTTCTTCTACTTCTTCTGCTTCACCCTCCAGACTACACCTTCTCCTTCTCCTTCTTCTACTTCTTCTGATTCACCCTCCAGACTTCACCTTCTCCTTCTCCTTCTTCTGTTTCTTCTGATTCACCGTCCAGACTTCACCTTCTCCTTCTCCTTCTTCTACTACTTCTGATTCACCCTCCAGACTTCACCTTCTCCTTCTCCTTCTTCTACTTCTTCTGATTCACCCTCCAGAATTCATCTTCTCCTTCTCCTTCTACTGCTTCTTCTGATTCACCCTCCAGACTTCACCTTCTCCTTCTCCTTCTTCTGTTTCTTCTGCTTCACCCTCCAGACTTCACCTTCTCCTTCTCTTTCTTCTGCTTCTTCTGATTCACCCTCCAGACTTCACCTTCCCCTTCTCCTTCTTCTCATTCTTCTGATTCACCCTCCAGACTTCACCTTCTCCTTTTCCTTCTTCTGCTTCTTCTGATTCACCCTCCTGACTTCACCTTCTCCTTCTCCTTCTTCTACTTCTTCTGATTCACCCTCCTGACTTCACCTTCTCCTTCTCCTTCTTCTACTTCTTCTGCTTCACCCTCCAGACTTCAGCTTCTCCTTCTCCTTCTTCTACTTCTTCTGCTTCACCCTCCAGACTTCATCTTCTCCTTCTCCTTCTTCTGCTTCTTCTGATTCACCCTCCAGACTTCACCTTCTCCTTCTCCTTCCTCTGCTTCTTCTGATTCACCCTCCAGACTTCACCTTCTCCTTCTCCTTTTTCTGATTCTTCTGATTCACCCTCCAGACTTCACCTTCTCCTTCTCCTTCTTCTGCTTCTTCTGATTCACCCTCCTGACTTCACCTTCTCCTTCTCCTTCTTCTACTTCTTCTGATTCACCCTCCTGACTTCACCTTCTCCTTCTCCTTCTTCTACTTCTTCTGCTTCACCCTCCAGACTTCACCTTCTCCTTCTCCTTCTTCTACTTCTTCTGATTCACCCTCCAGACTTCACCTTCTCCTTCTCCTTCTTCTGCTTCTTCTGATACTCCCTCCAGACTTCACCTTCTCCTTCTCCTTCTTCTGCTTCTTCTGATTCACACTCCAGACTTCACCTTCTCCTTCTCCTTCTTCTACTTCTTCTGATTCACCCTCCAGACTTCACCTTCTCCTTCTCTTTCTTCTGCTTCTTCTGATTCACCCTCCAGACTTCACCTTCTCCTTCTCCTTCTTCTGATTCTTCTGATTCACCCTCCAGACTTCACCTTCTTCTTCTCCTTCTTCTGCTTCTTCTGATTCACCCTCCTGACTTCAACTTCTCCTTCTCCTTCTTCTACTTCTTCTGATTCACCCTCCTGACTTCACCTTCTCCTTCTCCTTCTTCTACTTCTTCTGCTTCACCCTCCAGACTTCACCTTCTCCTTCTCCTTCTTCTACTTCTTCTGATTCACCCTCCAGACTTGACCTTCTCCTTCTCCTTCTTCTACTTCTTCTGATTCACCCTCCAGACTTCACCTTCTCCTTCTTCTTCTTCTGCTTCTTCTGCTTCACCGTCCTGACTTCACCTTCTCCTTCTCCTTCTTCTACTTCTTCTGCTTCATCCCCCTGACATCACCTGCTCCTTCTCCTTCTTCTGCTTCTTCTGATTCACCCTCCTAACTTCACCTTCTCCTTCTCCTTCTTCTGCTTCTTCTGATTCACCCTCCAGACTTCACCTTCCCCTTCTCCTTCTTCTCATTCTTCTGATTCACCGTCCTGACTTCACCTTCTCCTTCTCCTTCTTCTACTTCTTCTGCTTCATCCCCCTGACATCACCTGCTCCTTCTCCTTCTTCTGCTTCTTCTGATTCACCCTCCTAACTTCACCTTCTCCTTCTCTTTCTTCTGCTTCTTCTGATTCACCCTCCAGACTTCACCTTCCCCTTCTCCTTCTTCTCATTCTTCTGATTCACCCTCCAGACTTCACCTTCTCCTTTTCCTTCTTCTGCTTCTTCTGATTCACCCTCCTGACTTCACCTTCTCCTTCTCCTTCTTCTACTTCTTCTGATTCACCCTCCTGACTTCACCTTCTCCTTCTCCTTCTTCTACTTCTTCTGCTTCACCCTCCAGACTTCAGCTTCTCCTTCTCCTTCTTCTACTTCTTCTGCTTCACCCTCCAGACTTCATCTTCTCCTTTCCTTCTTCTGCTTCTTCTGATTCACCCTCCAGACTTCACCTTCTCCTTCTCCTTCCTCTGCTTCTTCTGATTCACCCTCCAGACTTCACCTTCTCCTTCTCCTTTTTCTGATTCTTCTGATTCACCCTCCAGACTTCACCTTCTCCTTCTCCTTCTTCTGCTTCTTCTGATTCACCCTCCTGACTTCACCTTCTCCTTCTCCTTCTTCTACTTCTTCTGATTCACCCTCCTGACTTCACCTTCTCCTTCTCCTTCTTCTACTTCTTCTGCTTCACCCTCCAGACTTCACCTTCTCCTTCTCCTTCTTCTACTTCTTCTGATTCACCCTCCAGACTTCACCTTCTCCTTCTCCTTCTTCTGCTTCTTCTGATACTCCCTCCAGACTTCACCTTCTCCTTCTCCTTCTTCTGCTTCTTCTGATTCACACTCCAGACTTCACCTTCTCCTTCTCCTTCTTCTACTTCTTCTGATTCACCCTCCAGACTTCACCTTCTCCTTCTCTTTCTTCTGCTTCTTCTGATTCACCCTCCAGACTTCACCTTCTCCTTCTCCTTCTTCTGATTCTTCTGATTCACCCTCCAGACTTCACCTTCTTCTTCTCCTTCTTCTGCTTCTTCTGATTCACCCTCCTGACTTCAACTTCTCCTTCTCCTTCTTCTACTTCTTCTGATTCACCCTCCTGACTTCACCTTCTCCTTCTCCTTCTTCTACTTCTTCTGCTTCACCCTCCAGACTTCACCTTCTCCTTCTCCTTCTTCTACTTCTTCTGATTCACCCTCCAGACTTGACCTTCTCCTTCTCCTTCTTCTACTTCTTCTGATTCACCCTCCAGACTTCACCTTCTCCTTCTTCTTCTTCTGCTTCTTCTGCTTCACCGTCCTGACTTCACCTTCTCCTTCTCCTTCTTCTACTTCTTCTGCTTCATCCCCCTGACATCACCTGCTCCTTCTCCTTCTTCTGCTTCTTCTGATTCACCCTCCTAACTTCACCTTCTCCTTCTCCTTCTTCTGCTTCTTCTGATTCACCCTCCAGACTTCATCTTCTCCTTCTCCTTCTTCTGCTTCTTCTGATTCACCCTCCAGGCTTCACCTTCTCCGTCTCCTTCTTCTGCTTCTTCTGATTCACCCTCCAGACTTCACCTTCTCCTTCTCCTTCTTCTACTTCTTCTGATTCACCCTCCAGACTTCACCTTCTCCTTCTCCTTCTTCTACTTCTTCTGATTCACCCTCCAGTCTTCACCTTCTCCTTCTCCTTCTTCTGTTTCTTCTGCTTCACCCTCCAGACTTCACCTTCTCCTTCTCTTTCTTCTGCTTCTTCTGATTCACCCTCCAGACTTCACCTTCTCCTTCTCCTTCTTCTGATTCTTCTGATTCAACCTCCAGACTTCACCTTCTCCTTCTCCTTCTTCTGCTTCTTATGATTCACCCTCCTGACTTCACCTTCTCCTTCTCCTTCTTCTACTTCTTCTGCTTCACCCTCCAGACTTCACCTTCTCCTTCTCCTTCTTCTACTTCTTCTGATTCACCCTCCAGACTTGACCTTCTCCTTCTCCTTCTTCTACTTCTTCTGATTCACCCTCCAGACTTCACCTTCTCCTTCTCCTTCTTCTGCTTCTTCTGCTTCACCGTCCTGACTTCACCTTCTCCTTCTCCTTCTTCTACTTCTTCTGCTTCATCCCCCTGACATCACCTGCTCCTTCTCCTTCTTCTGCTTCTTCTGATTCACCCTCCTAACTTCACCTTCTCCTTCTCCTTCTTCTGCTTCTTCTGATTCACCCTCCTGACTTCACCTTCTCCTTCTCCTTCTTCTGCTTCTTCTGATTCACCCTCCAGACTTCACCTTCTCCTTCTCCTTCTTCTGCTTCTTCTGATTCACCCTCCAGACTTCACCTTCCCCTTCTCCTTCTTCTGCTTCTTCTGATTCACCCTCCAGACCTCACCTTCTCCTTCTCCTTCTTCTACTTCTTCTGATTCACCCTCCAGACTTCATCTTCTCCTTCTCCTTCTTCTGCTTCTTCTGATTCACCCTCCAGACTTCACCTTCTCCTTCTCCTTCTTCTGCTTCTTCTGATTCACCCTCCAGACTTCACCTTCTCCTTCTCCTTCTTCTACTTCTTCTGATTCACCCTCCAGACTTCACCTTCTCCTTCTCCTTCTTCTACTTCTTCTGATTCACCCTCCAGTCTTCACCTTCTCCTTCTCCTTCTTCTGTTTCTTCTGCTTCACCCTCCAGACTTCACCTTCTCCTTCTCTTTCTTCTGCTTCTTCTGATTCACCCTCCAGACTTCACCTTCTCCTTCTCCTTCTTCTGATTCTTCTGATTCACCCTCCAGACTTCACCTTCTCCTTCTCCTTCTTCTGCTTCTTATGATTCACCCTCCTGACTTCACCTTCTCCTTCTCCTTCTTCTACTTCTTCTGATTCACCCTCCTGACTTCACCTTCTCCTTCTCCTTCTTCTACTTCTTCTGCTTCACCCTCCAGACTTCACCTTCTCCTTCTCCTTCTTCTACTTCTTCTGATTCACCCTTCAGACTTCACCTTCTCCTTCTCCTTTTTCTGCTTCTTCTGATTCACCCTCCAGACTTCACCTTCTCCTTCTCCTTATTCTGCTTCTTCTGATTCACCCTCCAGACTTCACCTTCTCCTTCTCCTTCTTCTGCTTCTTCTGATTCACCCTCCAGACTTCACCTTCTCCTTCTCCTTCTTCTGCTTCTTCTGATTCACCCTCCAGACTTCACCTTCTCCTTCTCCTTCTTCTACTTCTTCTGATTCACCCTCCAGACTACACCTTCTCCTTCTCCTTCTTCTACTTCTTCTGATTCACCCTCCAGACTTCACCTTCTCCTTCTCCTTCTTCTGTTTCGTCTGATTCACCGTCCAGACTTCACCTTCTCCTTCTCCTTCTTCTACTACTTCTGATTCACCCTCCAGAATTCACCTTCTCCTTCTCCTTCTTCTACTTCTTCTGATTCACCCTCCAGACTTCATCTTCTCCTTCTCCTTCTTCTGCTTCTTCTGATTCACCCTCCAGACTTCACCTTCTCCTTCTCCTTCTTCTGCTTCTTCTGATTCACCCTCCAGACTTCACCTTCTCCTTCTCCTTCTTCTACTTCTTCTGATTCACCCTCCAGACTGCACCTTCTCCTTCTCCTTCTTCTACTTCTTCTGATTCACCCTCCAGTCTTCACCTTCTCCTTCTCCTTCTTCTGTTTCTTCTGCTTCACCCTCCAGACTTCACCTTCTCCTTCTCTTTCTTCTGCTTCTTCTGATTCACCCTCCAGACTTCACCTTCTCCTTCTCCTTCTTCTGATTCTTCTGATTCACCCTCCAGACTTCACCTTCTCCTTCTCCTTCTTCTGCTTCTTCTGATTCACCCTCCTGACTTCACCTTCTCCTTCTTCTTCTTCTACTTCTTCTGATTCACCCTCCTGACTTCACCTTCTCCTTCTCCTTCTTCTACTTCTTCTGCTTCACCCTCCAGACTTCACCTTCTCCTTCTCCTTCTTCTACTTCTTCTGATTCACCCTCCAGACTTCATCTTCTCCTTCTCCTTCTTCTGCTTCTACTGATTCACCCTCCAGACTTCACCTTCTACTTCTCCTTATTCTGCTTCTTCTGATTCACCCTCCAGACTTCACCTTCTCCTTCTCCTTATTCTGCTTCTTCTGATTCACCCTCCAGACTTCACCTTCTCCTTCTCCTTCCTCTGCTTCTTCTGATTCACCCTCCAGACTTCACCTTCTCCTTCTCCTTCCTCTGATTCTTCTGATTCACCCTCCAGACTTCACCTTCTCTTTCTCCTTCTTCTGCTTCTTCTGATTCACCCTCCAGACTTCACCTTCTCCTTCTCCTTCTTCTGCTTCTTCTGATTCACCCTCCAGACTTCACCTTCTCCTTCTCTTTCTTCTGCTTCTTCTGATTCACCCTCCAGACTTCACCTTCTCCTTCTCCTTCTTCTGATTCTTCTGATTCACCCTCCAGACTTCACCTTCTCCTTCTCCTTCTTCTGCTTCTTCTGATTCACCCTCCTGACTTCACCTTCTCCTTCTCCTTCTTCTACCTCTTCTGATTCACCCTCCTGACTTCACCTTCTCCTTCTCCTTCTTCTACTTCTTCTGCTTCACCCTCCAGACTTCACCTTCTCCTTCTCCTTCTTCGACTTCTTCTGATTCACCCTTCAGACTTCACCTTCTCCTTCTCCTTTTTCTGCTTCTTCTGATTCATCCTCCAGACTTCACCTTCTCCTTCTCCTTCTTCTGCTTCTTCTGATTCACCCTCCAGACTTCACCTTCTCCTTCTCCTTCTTCTGCTTCTTCTGATTCACCCTCCAGACTTCACCTTCTCCTTCTCCTTCTTCTGCTTCTTCTGATTCACCCTCCAGACTTCACCTTCTCCTTCTCCTTCTTCTGCTTTTTCTGATTCACCCTCCAGACTTCACCTTCTCCTTCTCCTTCTTCTACTTCTTCTGATTCACCCTCCAGACTTCACCTTCTCCTTCTCTTTCTTCTGCTTCTTCTGATTCACCCTCCAGACTTCACCTTCTCCTTCTCCTTCTTCTGATTATTCTGATTCACCCTCCAGACTTCACCTTCTCCTTCTCCTTCTTCTGCTTCTTCTGATTCACCCTCCTGACTTCACCTTCTCCTTCTCCTTCTTCTGCTTCTTCTGATTCACCCTCCAGACTTCACCTTCTCCTTCTCCTTCTTCTGCTTCTTCTGATTCACCCTCCAGACTTCACCTTCCCCTTCTCCTTCTTCTGCTTCTTCTGATTCACCCTCCAGACCTCACCTTCTCCTTCTCCTTCTTCTACTTCTTCTGATTCACCCTCCAGACTTCATCTTCTCCTTCTCCTTCTTCTGCTTCTTCTGATTCACCCTCCAGACTTCACCTTCTCCTTCTCCTTCTTCTGCTTCTTCTGATTCACCCTCCAGACTTCACCTTCTCCTTCTCCTTCTTCTACTTCTTCTGATTCACCCTCCAGACTTCACCTTCTCCTTCTCCTTCTTCTACTTCTTCTGATTCACCCTCCAGTCTTCACCTTCTCCTTCTCCTTCTTCTGTTTCTTCTGCTTCACCCTCCAGACTTCACCTTCTCCTTCTCTTTCTTCTGCTTCTTCTGATTCACCCTCCAGACTTCACCTTCTCCTTCTCCTTCTTCTGATTCTTCTGATTCACCCTCCAGACTTCACCTTCTCCTTCTCCTTCTTCTGCTTCTTATGATTCACCCTCCTGACTTCACCTTCTCCTTCTCCTTCTTCTACTTCTTCTGATTCACCCTCCTGACTTCACCTTCTCCTTCTCCTTCTTCTACTTCTTCTGCTTCACCCTCCAGACTTCACCTTCTCCTTCTCCTTCTTCTACTTCTTCTGATTCACCCTTCAGACTTCACCTTCTCCTTCTCCTTTTTCTGCTTCTTCTGATTCACCCTCCAGACTTCACCTTCTCCTTCTCCTTATTCTGCTTCTTCTGATTCACCCTCCAGACTTCACCTTCTCCTTCTCCTTCTTCTGCTTCTTCTGATTCACCCTCCAGACTTCACCTTCTCCTTCTCCTTCTTCTGATTCTTCTGATTCACCCTCCAGACTTCACCTTCTTCTTCTCCTTCTTCTGCTTCTTCTGATTCACCCTCCTGACTTCAACTTCTCCTTCTCCTTCTTCTACTTCTTCTGATTCACCCTCCTGACTTCACCTTCTCCTTCTCCTTCTTCTACTTCTTCTGCTTCACCCTCCAGACTTCACCTTCTCCTTCTCCTTCTTCTACTTCTTCTGATTCACCCTCCAGACTTGACCTTCTCCTTCTCCTTCTTCTACTTCTTCTGATTCACCCTCCAGACTTCACCTTCTCCTTCTTCTTCTTCTGCTTCTTCTGCTTCACCGTCCTGACTTCACCTTCTCCTTCTCCTTCTTCTACTTCTTCTGCTTCATCCCCCTGACATCACCTGCTCCTTCTCCTTCTTCTGCTTCTTCTTGATTCACCCTCCTAACTTCACCTTCTCCTTCTCCTTCTTCTGCTTCTTCTGATTCACCCTCCAGACTTCATCTTCTCCTTCTCCTTCTTCTGCTTCTTCTGATTCACCCTCCAGGCTTCACCTTCTCCGTCTCCTTCTTCTGCTTCTTCTGATTCACCCTCCAGACTTCACCTTCTCCTTCTCCTTCTTCTACTTCTTCTGATTCACCCTCCAGACTTCACCTTCTCCTTCTCCTTCTTCTACTTCTTCTGATTCACCCTCCAGTCTTCACCTTCTCCTTCTCCTTCTTCTGTTTCTTCTGCTTCACCCTCCAGACTTCACCTTCTCCTTCTCTTTCTTCTGCTTCTTCTGATTCACCCTCCAGACTTCACCTTCTCCTTCTCCTTCTTCTGATTCTTCTGATTCAACCTCCAGACTTCACCTTCTCCTTCTCCTTCTTCTGCTTCTTATGATTCACCCTCCTGACTTCACCTTCTCCTTCTCCTTCTTCTACTTCTTCTGCTTCACCCTCCAGACTTCACCTTCTCCTTCTCCTTCTTCTACTTCTTCTGATTCACCCTCCAGACTTGACCTTCTCCTTCTCCTTCTTCTACTTCTTCTGATTCACCCTCCAGACTTCACCTTCTCCTTCTCCTTCTTCTGCTTCTTCTGCTTCACCGTCCTGACTTCACTTCTCCTTCTCCTTCTTCTACTTCTTCTGCTTCATCCCCCTGACATCACCTGCTCCTTCTCCTTCTTCTGCTTCTTCTGATTCACCCTCCTAACTTCACCTTCTCCTTCTCCTTCTTCTGCTTCTTCTGATTCACCCTCCTGACTTCACCTTCTCCTTCTCCTTCTTCTGCTTCTTCTGATTCACCCTCCAGACTTCACCTTCTCCTTCTCCTTCTTCTGCTTCTTCTGATTCACCCTCCAGACTTCACCTTCCCCTTCTCCTTCTTCTGCTTCTTCTGATTCACCCTCCAGACCTCACCTTCTCCTTTTCCTTCTTCTACTTCTTCTGATTCACCCTCCAGACTTCATCTTCTCCTTCTCCTTCTTCTGCTTCTTCTGATTCACCCTCCAGACTTCACCTTCTCCTTCTCCTTCTTCTGCTTCTTCTGATTCACCCTCCAGACTTCACCTTCTCCTTCTCCTTCTTCTACTTCTTCTGATTCACCCTCCAGACTTCACCTTCTCCTTCTCCTTCTTCTACTTCTTCTGATTCACCCTCCAGTCTTCACCTTCTCCTTCTCCTTCTTCTGTTTCTTCTGCTTCACCCTCCAGACTTCACCTTCTCCTTCTCTTTCTTCTGCTTCTTCTGATTCACCCTCCAGACTTCACCTTCTCCTTCTCCTTCTTCTGATTCTTCTGATTCACCCTCCAGACTTCACCTTCTCCTTCTCCTTCTTCTGCTTCTTATGATTCACCCTCCTGACTTCACCTTCTCCTTCTCCTTCTTCTACTTCTTCTGATTCACCCTCCTGACTTCACCTTCTCCTTCTCCTTCTTCTACTTCTTCTGCTTCACCCTCCAGACTTCACCTTCTCCTTCTCCTTCTTCTACTTCTTCTGATTCACCCTTCAGACTTCACCTTCTCCTTCTCCTTTTTCTGCTTCTTCTGATTCACCCTCCAGACTTCACCTTCTCCTTCTCCTTATTCTGCTTCTTCTGATTCACCCTCCAGACTTCACCTTCTCCTTCTCCTTCTTCTGCTTCTTCTGATTCACCCTCCAGACTTCACCTTCTCCTTCTCCTTCTTCTGCTTCTTCTGATTCACCCTCCAGACTTCACCTTCTCCTTCTCCTTCTTCTACTTCTTCTGATTCACCCTCCAGACTACACCTTCTCCTTCTCCTTCTTCTACTTCTTCTGATTCACCCTCCAGACTTCACCTTCTCCTTCTCCTTCTTCTGTTTCGTCTGATTCACCGTCCAGACTTCACCTTCTCCTTCTCCTTCTTCTACTACTTCTGATTCACCCTCCAGAATTCACCTTCTCCTTCTCCTTCTTCTACTTCTTCTGATTCACCCTCCAGACTTCATCTTCTCCTTCTCCTTCTTCTGCTTCTTCTGATTCACCCTCCAGACTTCACCTTCTCCTTCTCCTTCTTCTGCTTCTTCTGATTCACCCTCCAGACTTCACCTTCTCCTTCTCCTTCTTCTACTTCTTCTGATTCACCCTCCAGACTGCACCTTCTCCTTCTCCTTCTTCTACTTCTTCTGATTCACCCTCCAGTCTTCACCTTCTCCTTCTCCTTCTTCTGTTTCTTCTGCTTCACCCTCCAGACTTCACCTTCTCCTTCTCTTTCTTCTGCTTCTTCTGATTCACCCTCCAGACTTCACCTTCTCCTTCTCCTTCTTCTGATTCTTCTGATTCACCCTCCAGACTTCACCTTCTCCTTCTCCTTCTTCTGCTTCTTCTGATTCACCCTCCTGACTTCACCTTCTCCTTCTTCTTCTTCTACTTCTTCTGATTCACCCTCCTGACTTCACCTTCTCCTTCTCCTTCTTCTACTTCTTCTGCTTCACCCTCCAGACTTCACCTTCTCCTTCTCCTTCTTCTACTTCTTCTGATTCACCCTCCAGACTTCATCTTCTCCTTCTCCTTCTTCTGCTTCTACTGATTCACCCTCCAGACTTCACCTTCTACTTCTCCTTATTCTGCTTCTTCTGATTCACCCTCCAGACTTCACCTTCTCCTTCTCCTTATTCTGCTTCTTCTGATTCACCCTCCAGACTTCACCTTCTCCTTCTCCTTCCTCTGCTTCTTCTGATTCACCCTCCAGACTTCACCTTCTCCTTCTCCTTCCTCTGATTCTTCTGATTCACCCTCCAGACTTCACCTTCTCTTTCTCCTTCTTCTGCTTCTTCTGATTCACCCTCCAGACTTCACCTTCTCCTTCTCCTTCTTCTGCTTCTTCTGATTCACCCTCCAGACTTCACCTTCTCCTTCTCTTTCTTCTGCTTCTTCTGATTCACCCTCCAGACTTCACCTTCTCCTTCTCCTTCTTCTGATTCTTCTGATTCACCCTCCAGACTTCACCTTCTCCTTCTCCTTCTTCTGCTTCTTCTGATTCACCCTCCTGACTTCACCTTCTCCTTCTCCTTCTTCTACCTCTTCTGATTCACCCTCCTGACTTCACCTTCTCCTTCTCCTTCTTCTACTTCTTCTGCTTCACCCTCCAGACTTCACCTTCTCCTTCTCCTTCTTCGACTTCTTCTGATTCACCCTTCAGACTTCACCTTCTCCTTCTCCTTTTTCTGCTTCTTCTGATTCATCCTCCAGACTTCACCTTCTCCTTCTCCTTCTTCTGCTTCTTCTGATTCACCCTCCAGACTTCACCTTCTCCTTCTCCTTCTTCTGCTTCTTCTGATTCACCCTCCAGACTTCACCTTCTCCTTCTCCTTCTTCTGCTTCTTCTGATTCACCCTCCAGACTTCACCTTCTCCTTCTCCTTCTTCTGCTTTTTCTGATTCACCCTCCAGACTTCACCTTCTCCTTCTCCTTCTTCTACTTCTTCTGATTCACCCTCCAGACTTCACCTTCTCCTTCTCTTTCTTCTGCTTCTTCTGATTCACCCTCCAGACTTCACCTTCTCCTTCTCCTTCTTCTGATTATTCTGATTCACCCTCCAGACTTCACCTTCTCCTTCTCCTTCTTCTGCTTCTTCTGATTCACCCTCCTGACTTCACCTTCTCCTTCTCCTTCTTCTGCTTCTTCTGATTCACCCTCCAGACTTCACCTTCTCCTTCTCCTTATTCTGCTTCTTCTGATTCACCCTCCAGACTTCACCTTCCCCTTCTCCTTCTTCTGCTTCTTCTGATTCACCCTCCAGACCTCACCTTCTCCTTCTCCTTCTTCTACTTCTTCTGATTCACCCTCCAGACTTCATCTTCTCCTTCTCCTTCTTCTGCTTCTTCTGATTCACCCTCCAGACTTCACCTTCTCCTTCTCCTTCTTCTGCTTCTTCTGATTCACCCTCCAGACTTCACCTTCTCCTTCTCCTTCTTCTACTTCTTCTGATTCACCCTCCAGACTTCACCTTCTCCTTCTCCTTCTTCTACTTCTTCTGATTCACCCTCCAGTCTTCACCTTCTCCTTCTCCTTCTTCTGTTTCTTCTGCTTCACCCTCCAGACTTCACCTTCTCCTTCTCTTTCTTCTGCTTCTTCTGATTCACCCTCCAGACTTCACCTTCTCCTTCTCCTTCTTCTGATTCTTCTGATTCACCCTCCAGACTTCACCTTCTCCTTCTCCTTCTTCTGCTTCTTATGATTCACCCTCCTGACTTCACCTTCTCCTTCTCCTTCTTCTACTTCTTCTGATTCACCCTCCTGACTTCACCTTCTCCTTCTCCTTCTTCTACTTCTTCTGCTTCACCCTCCAGACTTCACCTTCTCCTTCTCCTTCTTCTACTTCTTCTGATTCACCCTTCAGACTTCACCTTCTCCTTCTCCTTTTTCTGCTTCTTCTGATTCACCCTCCAGACTTCACCTTCTCCTTCTCCTTATTCTGCTTCTTCTGATTCACCCTCCAGACTTCACCTTCTCCTTCTCCTTCTTCTGCTTCTTCTGATTCACCCTCCAGACTTCACCTTCTCCTTCTCCTTCTTCTGCTTCTTCTGATTCACCCTCCAGACTTCACCTTCTCCTTCTCCTTCTTCTACTTCTTCTGATTCACCCTCCAGACTACACCTTCTCCTTCTCCTTCTTCTACTTCTTCTGATTCACCCTCCAGACTTCACCTTCTCCTTCTCCTTCTTCTGTTTCGTCTGATTCACCGTCCAGACTTCACCTTCTCCTTCTCCTTCTTCTACTACTTCTGATTCACCCTCCAGAATTCACCTTCTCCTTCTCCTTCTTCTACTTCTTCTGATTCACCCTCCAGACTTCATCTTCTCCTTCTCCTTCTTCTGCTTCTTCTGATTCACCCTCCAGACTTCACCTTCTCCTTCTCCTTCTTCTGCTTCTTCTGATTCACCCTCCAGACTTCACCTTCTCCTTCTCCTTCTTCTACTTCTTCTGATTCACCCTCCAGACTGCACCTTCTCCTTCTCCTTCTTCTACTTCTTCTGATTCACCCTCCAGTCTTCACCTTCTCCTTCTCCTTCTTCTGTTTCTTCTGCTTCACCCTCCAGACTTCACCTTCTCCTTCTCTTTCTTCTGCTTCTTCTGATTCACCCTCCAGACTTCACCTTCTCCTTCTCCTTCTTCTGATTCTTCTGATTCACCCTCCAGACTTCACCTTCTCCTTCTCCTTCTTCTGCTTCTTCTGATTCACCCTCCTGACTTCACCTTCTCCTTCTTCTTCTTCTACTTCTTCTGATTCACCCTCCTGACTTCACCTTCTCCTTCTCCTTCTTCTACTTCTTCTGCTTCACCCTCCAGACTTCACCTTCTCCTTCTCCTTCTTCTACTTCTTCTGATTCACCCTCCAGACTTCATCTTCTCCTTCTCCTTCTTCTGCTTCTACTGATTCACCCTCCAGACTTCACCTTCTACTTCTCCTTATTCTGCTTCTTCTGATTCACCCTCCAGACTTCACCTTCTCCTTCTCCTTATTCTGCTTCTTCTGATTCACCCTCCAGACTTCACCTTCTCCTTCTCCTTCCTCTGCTTCTTCTGATTCACCCTCCAGACTTCACCTTCTCCTTCTCCTTCCTCTGATTCTTCTGATTCACCCTCCAGACTTCACCTTCTCTTTCTCCTTCTTCTGCTTCTTCTGATTCACCCTCCAGACTTCACCTTCTCCTTCTCCTTCTTCTGCTTCTTCTGATTCACCCTCCAGACTTCACCTTCTCCTTCTCTTTCTTCTGCTTCTTCTGATTCACCCTCCAGACTTCACCTTCTCCTTCTCCTTCTTCTGATTCTTCTGATTCACCCTCCAGACTTCACCTTCTCCTTCTCCTTCTTCTGCTTCTTCTGATTCACCCTCCTGACTTCACCTTCTCCTTCTCCTTCTTCTACCTCTTCTGATTCACCCTCCTGACTTCACCTTCTCCTTCTCCTTCTTCTACTTCTTCTGCTTCACCCTCCAGACTTCACCTTCTCCTTCTCCTTCTTCGACTTCTTCTGATTCACCCTTCAGACTTCACCTTCTCCTTCTCCTTTTTCTGCTTCTTCTGATTCATCCTCCAGACTTCACCTTCTCCTTCTCCTTCTTCTGCTTCTTCTGATTCACCCTCCAGACTTCACCTTCTCCTTCTCCTTCTTCTGCTTCTTCTGATTCACCCTCCAGACTTCACCTTCTCCTTCTCCTTCTTCTGCTTCTTCTGATTCACCCTCCAGACTTCACCTTCTCCTTCTCCTTCTTCTGCTTTTTCTGATTCACCCTCCAGACTTCACCTTCTCCTTCTCCTTCTTCTACTTCTTCTGATTCACCCTCCAGACTTCACCTTCTCCTTCTCTTTCTTCTGCTTCTTCTGATTCACCCTCCAGACTTCACCTTCTCCTTCTCCTTCTTCTGATTATTCTGATTCACCCTCCAGACTTCACCTTCTCCTTCTCCTTCTTCTACTTCTTCTGATTCACCCTCCAGACTTCACCTTCTCCTTCTCTTTCTTCTGCTTCTTCTGATTCACCCTCCAGACTTCACCTTTTCCTTCTCCTTCTTCTACTTCTTCTGCTTCAACCTCCAGACTTCACCTTCTCCTTCTCCTTCTTCTACTTCTTCTGATTCATCCTCCAGACTTCACCTTCTCCTTCTCCTTCTTCTGCTTCTTCTGATTCACCCTCCAGACTTCACCTTCTCCTTCTCCTTCTTCTGCTTCTTCTGATTCACCCTCCAGACTTCACCTTCTCCTTCTCCTTCTTCTGCTTCTTCTGATTCACCCTCCAGACTTCACCTTCTCCTTCTCCTTCTTCTACTCCTTCTGATTCACCCTCCAGACTTCACCTTCTCCTTCTCCTTCTTCTGCTTCTTCTGATTCACCCTCCAGACTTCACCTTCTCCTTCTCCTTATTCTGCTTCTTCTGATTCACCCTCCAGACTTCACCTTCTCCTTCTCCTTCGTCTACTTCTTCTGATTCACCCTCCAGACTACACCTTCTCCTTCTCCTTCTTCTACTTCTTCTGATTCACCCTCCAGACTTCACCTTCTCCTTCTCCTTCTTCTGCTTCTTCTGATTCACCCTCCAGACTTCACCTTCTCCTTCTCCTTCTTCTACTTCTTCTGATTCACCCTCCAGACTTCACCTTCTCCTTCTTCTACTTCTTCTGATTCACCCTCCAGACTTCACCTTCTCCTTCTCCTTATTCTGCTTCTTCTGATTCACCCTCCAGACTTCACCTTCTCCTTCTCCTTCGTCTACTTCTTCTGATTCACCCTCCAGACTACACCTTCTCCTTCTCCTTCTTCTACTTCTTCTGATTCACCCTCCAGACTTCACCTTCTCCTTCTCCTTCTTCTGCTTCTTCTGATTCACCCTCCAGACTTCACCTTCTCCTTCTCCTTCTTCTACTTCTTCTGATTCACCCTCCAGACTTCACCTTCTCCTTCTTCTACTTCTTCTGATTCACCCTCCAGACTTCACCTTCTCCTTCTCCTTCTTCTACTTCTTCTGCTTCTCCCTCCAGACTTCACCTTCTCCTTCTCCTTCTTCTGCTTCTTCTGATTCACCCTCCAGACTTCACCTTCTCCTTCTCCTTCTTCTACTTCTTCTGATTCACCCTCCAGACTTCAGCTTCTCCTTCTCCTTCTTCTACTTCTTCTGATTCACCCTCCAGACTTCACCTTCTCCTTCTCCTTCTTCTCCTTCTTCTGATTCACCCTCCTGACTTCACGTTCTCCTTCTCCTTCTTCTGCTTCTTCTGCTTCACCCTCCAGACTTTACCTTCTCCTTCTCCTTCCTCTGCTTCTTCTGCTTCACCCTCCTGACTTCACTTTCTCCTTCTCCTTCTTCTACTTCTTCTGCTTCACCGTCCTGACTTCACCTTCTTCTTCTCCTTCTTCTACTTCTTCTGCTTCATCCCCCTGACATCACCTGCTCCTTCTCCTTCTTCTGCTTCTTCTGATTCACCCTCCTAACTTTCCCTTCTCCTTCTCCTTCTTCTGCTTCTTCTGATTCACCCTCCTGACTTCACCTTCTCCTTCTCCTTCTTCTGCTTCTTCTGATTCACCCTGCAGACTTCACCTTCTCCTTCTCCTTCTTCTGCTTCTTCTGATTCACCCTCCAGACTTCACCTTCTCCTTCTCCTTCTTCTGCTTCTTCTGATTCACCCTCCAGACCTCACCTTCTCCTTCTCCTTCTTCTACTTCTTCTGATTCACCCTCCAGACTTCATCTTCTCCTTCTCCTTCTTCTGCTTCTTCTGATTCACCCTCCAGACTTCACCTTCTCCTTCTCCTTCTTCTGCTTCTTCTGATTCACCCTCCTGACTTCACCTTCTCCTTCTCCTTCTTCTACTTCTTCTGATTCACCCTCCAGACTTCACCTTCTCCTTCTCCTTCTTCTACTTCTTCTGATTCACCCTCCAGTCTTCACCTTCTCCTTCTCCTTCTTCTGTTTCTTCTGCTTCACCCTCCAGACTTCACCTTCTCCTTCTCTTTCTTCTGCTTCTTCTGATTCACCCTCCAGACTTCACCTTCTCCTTCTCCTTCTTCTGATTCTTCTGAGTCACCCTCCAGACTTCACCTTCTCCTTCTCCTTCTTCTGCTTCTTCTGATTCACCCTCCTGACTTCACCTTCTCCTTCTCCTTCTTCTACTTCTTCTGATTCACCCTCCTGACTTCACCTTCTACTTCTCCTTCTTCTACTTCTTCTGCTTCACCCTCCAGACTTCACCTTCTCCTTCTCCTTCTTCGACTTCTTCTGATTCACCCTTCAGACTTCACCTTCTCCTTCTCCTTTTTCTGCTTCTTCTGATTCATCCTCCAGACTTCACCTTCTCCTTCTCCTTCTTCTGCTTCTTCTGATTCACCCTCCAGACTTCACCTTCTCCTTCTCCTTCTTCTGCTTCTTCTGATTCACCCTCCAGACTTCACCTTCTCCTTCTCCTTCTTCTGCTTCTTCTGATTCACCCTCCAGACTTCACCTTCTCCTTCTCCTTCTTCTGCTTTTTCTGATTCACCCTCCAGACTTCACCTTCTCCTTCTCCTTCTTCTACTTCTTCTGATTCACCCTCCAGACTTCACCTTCTCCTTCTCTTTCTTCTGCTTCTTCTGATTCACCCTCCAGACTTCACCTTCTCCTTCTCCTTCTTCTGATTATTCTGATTCACCCTCCAGACTTCACCTTCTCCTTCTCCTTCTTCTACTTCTTCTGATTCACCCTCCAGACTTCACCTTCTCCTTCTCTTTCTTCTGCTTCTTCTGATTCACCCTCCAGACTTCACCTTTTCCTTCTCCTTCTTCTACTTCTTCTGCTTCAACCTCCAGACTTCACCTTCTCCTTTTCCTTCTTCTACTTCTTCTGATTCATCCTCCAGACTTCACCTTCTCCTTCTCCTTCTTCTGCTTCTTCTGATTCACCCTCCAGACTTCACCTTCTCCTTCTCCTTCTTCTGCTTCTTCTGATTCACCCTCCAGACTTCACCTTCTCCTTCTCCTTCTTCTGCTTCTTCTGATTCACCCTCCAGTCTTCACCTTCTCCTTCTCCTTCTTCTACTCCTTCTGATTCACCCTCCAGACTTCATCTTCTCCTTCTCCTTCTTCTGCTTCTTCTGATTCACCCTCCAGACTTCACCTTCTCCTTCTCCTTATTCTGCTTCTTCTGATTCACCCTCCAGACTTCACCTTCTCCTTCTCCTTCGTCTACTTCTTCTGATTCACCCTCCAGACTACACCTTCTCCTTCTCCTTCTTCTACTTCTTCTGATTCACCCTCCAGACTTCACCTTCTCCTTCTCCTTCTTCTGCTTCTTCTGATTCACCCTCCAGACTTCACCTTCTCCTTCTCCTTCTTCTACTTCTTCTGATTCACCCTCCAGACTTCACCTTCTCCTTCTTCTACTTCTTCTGATTCACCCTCCAGACTTCACCTTCTCCTTCTACTTATTCTGCTTCTTCTGATTCACCCTCCAGACTTCACCTTCTCCTTCTCCTTCGTCTACTTCTTCTGATTCACCCTCCAGACTACACCTTCTCCTTCTCCTTCTTCTACTTCTTCTGATTCACCCTCCAGACTTCACCTTCTCCTTCTCCTTCTTCTGCTTCTTCTGATTCACCCTCCAGACTTCACCTTCTCCTTCTCCTTCTTCTACTTCTTCTGATTCACCCTCCAGACTTCACCTTCTCCTTCTTCTACTTCTTCTGATTCACCCTCCAGACTTCACCTTCTCCTTCTCCTTCTTCTACTTCTTCTGCTTCTCCCTCCAGACTTCACCTTCTCCTTCTCCTTCTTCTGCTTCTTCTGATTCACCCTCCAGACTTCACCTTCTCCTTCTCCTTCTTCTACTTCTTCTGATTCACCCTCCAGACTTCAGCTTCTCCTTCTCCTTCTTCTACTTCTTCTGATTCACCCTCCAGACTTCACCTTCTCCTTCTCCTTCTTCTCCTTCTTCTGATTCACCCTCCTGACTTCACGTTCTCCTTCTCCTTCTTCTGCTTCTTCTGCTTCACCCTCCAGACTTTACCTTCTCCTTCTCCTTCCTCTGCTTCTTCTGCTTCACCCTCCTGACTTCACTTTCTCCTTCTCCTTCTTCTACTTCTTCTGATTCACCCTCCAGACTTCACCTTCTCCTTCTCCTTCTTCTGCTTCTTCTGCTTCACCCTCCAGACTTCACCTTCTCCTTCCCCTTCTTCTGCTTCTTCTGCTTCGCCCTCCAGACTTCACCTTCTCCTTCTCCTTCTTCTGCTTCTTCTGCTTCACCCTCCAGACTTCACCTTCTCCTTCTCCTTCTTCTGCTTCTTCTGCTGCGCCCTCCAGACTTCACCTTCTCCTTCTCCTTCTTCTGCTTCTTCTGCTTCACCCTCCTGACTTCACCTTCTCCTTCTCCTTCTTCTACTTCTTCTGCTTCACCCCCCTGACTTCACCTGCTCCTTCTCCTTCTTCTGCTTCTTCTGATTCACCCTCCTAACTTTACCTTCTCCTTCTCCTTCTTCTGCTTCTTCTGATTCACCCTCCTGACTTCACCTTCTCCTTCTCCTTCTTCTGCTTCTTCTAATTCACCCTCCAGACTTCACCTTCTCCTTCTCCTTCTTCTGCTTCTTCTGATTCACCCTCCAGACTTCACCTTCTCCTTCTCCTTCTTCTGCTTCTTCTGATTCACCCTCCTAACTTCACCTTCTCCTTCTCCTTCTTCTGCTTCTTCTGATTCACCCTCCTGACTTCACCTTCTCGTTCTCCTTCTTCTGCTTCTTCTGATTCACCCTCCAGACTTCACCTTCTCCTTCTCCTTCTTCTGCTTCTTCTGATTCACCCTTCAGACTTCACCTTCTCCTTCTCCTTTTTCTGCTTCTTCTGATTCATCCTCCAGACTTCACCTTCTCCTTCTCCTTCTTCTACTTCTTCTGATTCACCCTCCAGACTTCATCTTCTCCTTCTCCTTCTTCTGCTTCTTCTGATTCACCCTCCAGACTTCACCTTCTCCTTCTCCTTCTTCTGCTTCTTCTGATTCACCCTCCAGACTTCACCTTCTCCTTCTCCTTCTTCTACTTCTTCTGATTCACCCTCCAGACTTCACCTTCTCCTTCTCCTTCTTCTACTTCTTCTGATTCACCCTCCAGTCTTCACCTTCTCCTTCTCCTTCTTCTGTTTCTTCTGCTTCACCCTCCAGACTTCACCTTCTCCTTCTCTTTCTTCTGCTTCTTCTGATTCACCCTCCAGACTTCACCTTCTCCTTCTCCTTCTTCTGATTCTTCTGATTCACCCTCCAGACTTCACCTTCTCCTTCTCCTTCTTCTGCTTCTTCTGATTCACCCTCCTGACTTCACCTTCTCCTTCTCCTTCTTCTACTTCTTCTGATTCACCCTCCTGACTTCACCTTCTCCTTCTCCTTCTTCTACTTCTTCTGCTTCACCCTCCAGACTTCACCTTCTCCTTCTCCTTCTTCGACTTCTTCTGATTCACCCTTCAGACTTCACCTTCTCCTTCTCCTTTTTCTGCTTCTTCTGATTCATCCTCCAGACTTCACCTTCTCCTTCTCCTTCTTCTGCTTCTTCTGATTCACCCTCCAGACTTCACCTTCTCCTTCTCCTTCTTCTGCTTCTTCTGATTCACCCTCCAGACTTCACCTTCTCCTTCTCCTTCTTCTGCTTCTTCTGATTCACCCTCCAGACTTCACCTTCTCCTTCTCCTTCTTCTGCTTTTTCTGATTCACCCTCCAGACTTCACCTTCTCCTTCTCCTTCTTCTACTTCTTCTGATTCACCCTCCAGACTTCACCTTCTCCTTCTCTTTCTTCTGCTTCTTCTGATTCACCCTCCAGACTTCACCTTCTCCTTCTCCTTCTTCTGATTATTCTGATTCACCCTCCAGACTTCACCTTCTCCTTCTCCTTCTTCTACTTCTTCTGATTCACCCTCCAGACTTCACCTTCTCCTTCTCTTTCTTCTGCTTCTTCTGATTCACCCTCCAGACTTCACCTTTTCCTTCTCCTTCTTCTACTTCTTCTGCTTCAACCTCCAGACTTCACCTTCTCCTTCTCCTTCTTCTACTTCTTCTGATTCATCCTCCAGACTTCACCTTCTCCTTCTCCTTCTTCTGCTTCTTCTGATTCACCCTCCAGACTTCATCTTCTCCTTCTCCTTCTTCTGCTTCTTCTGATTCACCCTCCAGACTTCACCTTCTCCTTCTCCTTCTTCTGCTTCTTCTGATTCACCCTCCAGTCTTCACCTTCTCCTTCTCCTTCTTCTACTCCTTCTGATTCACCCTCCAGACTTCACCTTCTCCTTCTCCTTCTTCTGCTTCTTCTGATTCACCCTCCAGACTTCACCTTCTCCTTCTCCTTATTCTGCTTCTTCTGATTCACCCTCCAGACTTCACCTTCTCCTTCTCCTTCGTCTACTTCTTCTGATTCACCCTCCAGACTACACCTTCTCCTTCTCCTTCTTCTACTTCTTCTGATTCACCCTCCAGACTTCACCTTCTCCTTCTCCTTCTTCTGCTTCTTCTGATTCACCCTCCAGACTTCACCTTCTCCTTCTCCTTCTTCTACTTCTTCTGATGCACCCTCCAGACTTCACCTTCTCCTTCTTCTACTTCTTCTGATTCACCCTCCAGACTTCACCTTCTCCTTCTACTTATTCTGCTTCTTCTGATTCACCCTCCAGACTTCACCTTCTCCTTCTCCTTCGTCTACTTCTTCTGATTCACCCTCCAGACTACAACTTCTCCTTCTCCTTCTTCTACTTCTTCTGGTTCACCCTCCAGACTTCACCTTCTCCTTCTCCTTCTTCTGCTTCTTCTGATTCACCCTCCAGACTTCACCTTCTCCTTCTCCTTCTTCTACTTCTTCTGATTCACCCTCCAGACTTCACCTTCTCCTTCTTCTACTTCTTCTGATTCACCCTCCAGGCTTCACCTTCTCCTTCTCCTTCTTCTACTTCTTCTGCTTCTCCCTCCAGACTTCACCTTCTCCTTCTCCTTCTTCTGCTTCTTCTGATTCACCCTCCAGACTTCACCTTCTCCTTCTCCTTCTTCTACTTCTTCTGATTCACCCTCCAGACTTCAGCTTCTCCTTCTCCTTCTTCTACTTCTTCTGATTCACCCTCCAGACTTCACCTTCTCCTTCTCCTTCTTCTCCTTCTTCTGATTCACCCTCCTGACTTCACGTTCTCCTTCTCCTTCTTCTGCTTCTTCTGCTTCACCCTCCAGACTTTACCTTCTCCTTCTCCTTCCTCTGCTTCTTCTGCTTCACCCTCCTGACTTCACTTTCTCCTTCTCCTTCTTCTACTTCTTCTGATTCACCCTCCAGACTTCACCTTCTCCTTCTCCTTCTTCTGCTTCTTCTGCTTCACCCTCCAGACTTCACCTTCTCCTTCCCCTTCTTCTGCTTCTTCTGCTTCGCCCTCCAGACTTCACCTTCTCCTTCTCCTTCTTCTGCTTCTTCTGCTTCACCCTCCAGACTTCACCTTCTCCTTCTCCTTCTTCTGCTTCTTCTGCTGCGCCCTCCAGACTTCACCTTCTCCTTCTCCTTCTTCTGCTTCTTCTGCTTCACCCTCCTGACTTCACCTTCTCCTTCTCCTTCTTCTACTTCTTCTGCTTCACCCCCCTGACTTCACCTGCTCCTTCTCCTTCTTCTGCTTCTTCTGATTCACCCTCCTAACTTTACCTTCTCCTTCTCCTTCTTCTGCTTCTTCTGATTCACCCTCCTGACATCACCTTCTCCTTCTCCTTCTTCTGCTTCTTCTAATTCACCCTCCAGACTTCACCTTCTCCTTCTCCTTCTTCTGCTTCTTCTGATTCACCCTCCAGACTTCACCTTCTCCTTCTCCTTCTTCTGCTTCTTCTGATTCACCCTCCTAACTTCACCTTCTCCTTCTCCTTCTTCTGCTTCTTCTGATTCACCCTCCTGACTTCACCTTCTCGTTCTCCTTCTTCTGCTTCTTCTGATTCACCCTCCAGACTTCACCTTCTCCTTCTCCTTCTTCTGCTTCTTCTGATTCACCCTTCAGACTTCACCTTCTCCTTCTCCTTTTTCTGCTTCTTCTGATTCATCCTCCAGACTTCACCTTCTCCTTCTCCTTCTTCTGCTTCTTCTGATTCACCCTCCAGACTTCACCTTCTCCTTCTCCTTCTTCTGCTTCTTCTGATTCACCCTCCAGACTTCACCTTCTCCTTCTCCTTCTTCTGCTTCTTCTGATTCACCCTCCAGACTTCACCTTCTCCTTCTCCTTCTTCTGCTTTTTCTGATTCACCCTCCAGACTTCACCTTCTCCTTCTCCTTCTTCTACTTCTTCTGATTCACCCTCCAGACTTCACCTTCTCCTTCTCTTTCTTCTGCTTCTTCTGATTCACCCTCCAGACTTCACCTTCTCCTTCTCCTTCTTCTGATTATTCTGATTCACCCTCCAGACTTCACCTTCTCCTTCTCCTTCTTCTACTTCTTCTGATTCACCCTCCAGACTTCACCTTCTCCTTCTCTTTCTTCTGCTTCTTCTGATTCACCCTCCAGACTTCACCTTTTCCTTCTCCTTCTTCTACTTCTTCTGCTTCAACCTCCAGACTTCACCTTCTCCTTCTCCTTCTTCTACTTCTTCTGATTCATCCTCCAGACTTCACCTTCTCCTTCTCCTTCTTCTGCTTCTTCTGATTCACCCTCCAGACTTCACCCTCTCCTTCTCCTTCTTCTGCTTCTTCTGATTCACCCTCCAGACTTCACCTTCTCCTTCTCCTTCTTCTGCTTCTTCTGATTCACCCTCCAGACTTCACCTTCTCCTTCTCCTTCTTCTACTCCTTCTGATTCACCCTCCAGACTTCACCTTCTCCTTCTCCTTCTTCTGCTTCTTCTGATTCACCCTCCAGACTTCACCTTCTCCTTCTCCTTATTCTGCTTCTTCTGATTCACCCTCCAGACTTCACCTTCTCCTTCTCCTTCGTCTACTTCTTCTGATTCACCCTCCAGACTACACCTTCTCCTTCTCCTTCTTCTACTTCTTCTGATTCACCCTCCAGACTTCACCTTCTCCTTCTCCTTCTTCTGCTTCTTCTGATTCACCCTCCAGACTTCACCTTCTCCTTCTCCTTCTTCTACTTCTTCTGATTCACCCTCCAGACTTCACCTTCTCCTTCTTCTACTTCTTCTGATTCACCCTCCAGACTTCACCTTCTCCTTCTCCTTATTCTGCTTCTTCTGATTCACCCTCCAGACTACACCTTCTCCTTCTCCTTCTTCTACTTCTTCTGATTCACCCTCCAGACTTCACCTTCTCCTTCTCCTTCTTCTGCTTCTTCTGATTCACCCTCCAGACTTCACCTTCTCCTTCTCCTTCTTCTACTTCTTCTGATTCACCCTCCAGACTTCACCTTCTCCTTCTTCTACTTCTTCTGATTCACCCTCCAGACTTCACCTTCTCCTTCTCCTTCTTCTACTTCTTCTGCTTCTCCCTCCAGACTTCACCTTCTCCTTCTCCTTCTTCTGCTTCTTCTGATTCACCCTCCAGACTTCACCTTCTCCTTCTCCTTCTTCTACTTCTTCTGATTCACCCTCCAGACTTCAGCTTCTCCTTCTCCTTCTTCTACTTCTTCTGATTCACCCTCCAGACTTCACCTTCTCCTTCTCCTTCTTCTCCTTCTTCTGATTCACCCTCCTGACTTCACGTTCTCCTTCTCCTTCTTCTGCTTCTTCTGCTTCACCCTCCAGACTTTACCTTCTCCTTCTCCTTCCTCTGCTTCTTCTGCTTCACCCTCCTGACTTCACTTTCTCCTTCTCCTTCTTCTACTTCTTCTGATTCACCCTCCAGACTTCACCTTCTCCTTCTCCTTCTTCTGCTTCTTCTGCTTCACCCTCCAGACTTCACCTTCTCCTTCCCCTTCTTCTGCTTCTTCTGCTTCGCCCTCCAGACTTCACCTTCTCCTTCTCCTTCTTCTGCTTCTTCTGCTTCACCCTCCAGACTTCACCTTCTCCTTCTCCTTCTTCTGCTTCTTCTGCTTCACTCTCGTAACTTCACCTTCTCCTTCTCCTCCTTCTACTTCTTCTGATTCACCCTCCAGACTTCACCTTTTCCTTCTCCTTCTTCTGCTTCTTCTGCTTCACCCTCCAGACTTCACCTTCTCCTTCTCCTTCTTCTGCTTCTTCTGCTGCGCCCTCCAGACTTCACCTTCTCCTTCTCCTTCTTCTGCTTCTTCTGCTTCACCCTCCTGACTTCACCTTCTCCTTCTCCTTCTTCTACTTCTTCTGCTTCACCCCCCTGACTTCACCTGCTCCTTCTCCTTCTTCTGCTTCTTCTGATTCACCCTCCTAACTTTACCTTCTCCTTCTCCTTCTTCTGCTTCTTCTGATTCACGCTCCTGACTTCACCTTCTCCTTCTCCTTCTTCTGCTTCTTCTAATTCACCCTCCAGACTTCACCTTCTCCTTCTCCTTCTTCTGCTTCTTCTGATTCACCCTCCAGACTTCACCTTCTCCTTCTCCTTCTTCTGCTTCTTCTGATTCACCCTCCTAACTTCACCTTCTCCTTCTCCTTCTTCTGCTTCTTCTGATTCACCCTCCTGACTTCACCTTCTCGTTCTCCTTCTTCTGCTTCTTCTGATTCACCCTCCAGACTTCACCTTCTCCTTCTCCTTCTTCTGCTTCTTCTGATTCACCCTCCAGACTTCACCTTCTCCTTCTCCTTCTTCTGATTCTTCTGATTCACCCTCCAGACCTCACCTTCTCCTTCTTCTACTTCTTCTGATTCACCCTCCAGACTTCATCTTTTCCTTCTCCTTCTTCTACTTCTTCTGATTCATCCTCCAGACTTCACCTTCTCCTTCTCCTTCTTCTACTTCTTCTGATTCACCCTCCAGTCTTCACCTTCTCCTTCTCCTTCTTCTGTTTCTTCTGCTTCACCCTCCAGACTTCACTTTCTCCTTCTCTTTCTTCTGCTTCTTCTGATTCACCCTCCAGACTTCACCTTCTACTTCTCCTTATAATGCTTCTTCTGATTCACCCTCCAGACTTCACCTTCTCCTCCTCCTTCTTCTGCTTCTTCTGATTCACCCTCCAGACTTCACCTTCTCCTTCTCCTTCTTCTGCTTCTTCTGATTCACCCTCCAGACTTCACCTTCTCCTTCTCCTTCTTCTGCTTCTTCTGATTCACCCTCCAGACTTCACCTTCTCCTTCTCCTTCTTCTGCTTCTTCTGATTCACCCTCCAGACTTCACCTTCTCCTTCTCCTTCTTCTGCTTCTTCTGATTCACCCTCCAGACTTCACCTTCTCCTTCTCCTTCTTCTGCTTCTTCTGATTCACCCTCCTAACTTCACCTTCTCCTTCTCCTTCTTCTGCTTCTTCTGATTCACCCTCCTGACTTCACCTTCTCCTTCTCCTTCTTCTGCTTCTTCTGATTCACCCTCCAGACTTCACCTTCTCCTTCTCCTTCTTCTGCTTCTTCTGATTCACCCTCCAGACTTCACCTTCTCCTTCTCCTTCTTCTGATTCTTCTGATTCACCCTCCAGACCTCACCTTCTCCTTCTTCTACTTCTTCTGATTCACCCTCCAGACTTCATCTTTTCCTTCTCCTTCTTCTACTTCTTCTGATTCATCCTCCAGACTTCACCTTCTCCTTCTCCTTCTTCTACTTCTTCTGATTCACCCTCCAGTCTTCACCTTCTCCTTCTCCTTCTTCTATTTCTTCTGCTTCACCCTCCAGTCTTCACCTTCTCCTTCTCCTTCTTCTATTTCTTCTGATTCACCCTCCAGACTTCACCTTCTCCTTCTCCTTCGTCTACTTCTTCGGATTCACCCTCCAGACTACACCTTCTCCTTCTCCTTCTGCTGCTTCTTCTGCTTCACCCTCCAGACTTCACCTTCTCCTTCTCCTTCTTCTACTTCGTCTGATTCACCCTCCAGACTTCACCTTCTCCTTCTCCTTCATCTACTTCTTCTGATTCACCCTCCTGACTTCACCTTCTCCATCTCCTTCTTTTGCTTCTTCTGCTTCACCCTCCAGACTTCAAATTCTCCTTCTCCTTCTTCTGCTTCTTCTGCTTCAACCTCCAGACTTCACCTTCTCCTTCTCCTTCTTCTGCTTCTTCTGCTTAACCCTCCTGACTTCACCTTCTCCTTCTCCTTCTTCTACTTCTTCTGATTCACCCTCCAGACTTCACCTTCGCCTTCTCCTTCTTCTGCTTCTTCTGCTTCACCCTCCAGACTTCACCTTCTCCTTCTCCTTCTTCTGCTTCTTCTGCTTCGCCCTCCAGACTTCACCTTCTCCTTTTCCACTTCTGCTTCTTCTGCTTCACCCTCCAGACTTCACCTTCTCCTTCTTCTGCTTCTTCTGCTTCACCCTCCTGACTTCACCTTCTCCTTCTCCTTCTTCTACTTCTTCTGATTCACCATCCAGACATCACCTTCTCCTTCTCCTTCTTCTGCTTCTTCTGCTTCACCCTCCAGATTTCACCTTCTCCTTCTCCTTCTTCTGCTTCTTCTGCTGCGCCCTCCAGACTTCACCTTCTCCTTCTCCTTCTTCTCCTTCTTCTGCTTCACATTCCTGAATTCACCTTCTCCTTCTCCTTCTTCTACTTCTTCTGATTCACCCTCCAGACTTCACCTTCTCCTTCTCCTTCTTCTGCTTCTTCTGCTTCACCCTCCAGACTTCACCTTCTCCTTCTCCTTCTTCTGCTTCTTCTGCTGCGCCCTCCAGACTTCACCTGCTCCTTCTCCTTCTTCTGCTTCTTCTGCTTCACCCTCCAGACTTCACCTTCTCCTTCTCCTTCTTCTACTTCTTCTGCTTCACCCCCCTGACTTCACCTTCTCCTTCTCCTTCTTCTGCTTCTTCTGATTCACCCTCCTAACTTCACCTTCTCCTTCTCCTTCTTCTGCTTCTTCTGATTCACCCTCCTGACTTCACCTTCTCCTTCTCCTTCTTCTGCTTCTTCTGATTCACCCTCCAGACTTCACCTTCTCCTTCTTCTGCTTCTTCTGATTCACCCTCCAGACTTCACCTTCTCCTTCTCCTTCTTCTGCTTCTTCTGATTCACCCCCCAAACCTCACCTTCTCCTTCTCCTTCTTCTCCTTCTTCTGATTCACCCTCCAGACTTCATCTTCTCCTTCTCCTTCTTCTGCTTCTTCTGATTCACTCTCCAGACTTCACCTTCTCCTTCTCCTTCTTCTGCTTCTTCTGATTCACCCTCCAGACTTCACCTTCTCCTTCTCCTTCTTCTACTTCTTCTGATTCACCCTCCAGACTTCAGTTTCTCCTTCTCCTTCTTCTACTTCTTCTGATTCACCCTTCAGTCTTCACCTTCTCCTTCTCCTTCTTCTCCTTCTTCTGCTTCACCCTCCAGACTTCACCTTCTCCTTCTCTTTCTTCTGCTTCTTCTGATTCACCCTCCAGACTTCAACTTCTCCTTCTCCTTCTCCTGATTCTTCTGATTCACCCTCCAGACTTCACCTTCTCCTTCTCCTTCTTCTGCTTCTTCTGATTCACCCTCCTGATTTCACCTTCTCCTTCTCCTTCTTCTACTTCTTCTGATTCACCCTCCTGACTTCACCTTCTCCTTCTCCTTCTTCTACTTCTTCTGCTTCACCCTCCAGACTTCACCTTCTCCTTCTCCTTCTTCTACTTCTTCTGATTCACCCTCCAGACTTCACCTTCTCCTTCTCCTTCTTCTGCTTCTTCTGATTCACCCTCCAGACTTCACCTTCTCCTTCTCCTTCTTCTGCTTCTTCTGATTCACCCTCGAGACTTCACCTTCTCCTTCTCCTTCTTCTGCTTCTTCTGATTCACCCTCCAGACTTCACCTTCTCCTTCTCCTTCTTCTACTTCTTCTGATTCACCCTCCAGACTTCACCTTCTCCTTCTCCTTCTTCTACTTCTTCTGATTCACCCTCCAGACTGCACCATCTCCTTCTCCTTCTTCTGCTTCTTCTGATTCACCCTCCAGACTTCACCTTCTCCTTCTCCTTTTTCTGCTTCTTCTAATTCACCCTCCAGACTTCACCTTCTCCTTCTCCTTCTTCTGCTTCTCCTGATACACCCTTCAGACTTCACCTTCTCCTTCTCCTTCTTCTGCTTCTTCTGATTCACCCTCCAGACCTCACCTTCTCCTTCTCCTTCTTCTACTTCTTCTGATTCACCCTCCAGACTTTATCTTCTCCTTCTCTTTTTTCTGCTTCTTCTGATTCACCCTCCAGACTTCACCTTCTCCTTCTCCTTCTTCTGCTTCTTCTGATTCACCCTCCAGACTTCACCTTCTCCTTCTCCTTCTTCTACTTCTTCTGATTCACCCTCCAGACTTCACCTTCTCCTTCTCCTTCTTCTGCTTCTTCTGATTCACCCTCAAGTCTTCACCTTCTCCTTCTCCTTCTTCTGCTTCTTCTGCTTCACCCTCCTGACTTCACCTTCTCCTTCTCCTTCTTCTACTTCTTCTGATTCACCCTCCAGACTTCACCTTCTCCTTCTCCTTCTTCTGCTTCTTCTGCTTCGCCCTCCAGACTTCACCTTCTCCTTCTCCTTCTTCTGCTTCTTCTGCTTCACCCTCCAGACTTCACCTTCTCCTTCTCCTTCTTCTGCTTCTTCTGATTCACCCTCCTGACTTCACCTTGTCCTTCTCCTTCTTCTACTTCTTCTGATTCACCCTCCAGACTTCACCTTCTCCTTCTCCTTCTTCTGCTTCTTCTGCTTCACCCTCCAGACTTCACCTTCTCCTTCTCCTTCTTCTGCTTCTTCTGCTGCGCCCTCCAGACTTCACCTTCTCCTTCTCCTTCTTCTGCTTCTTCTGCTTCACCCTCCAGACTTCACCTTCTCCTTCTCCTTCTTCTACTTCTTCTGCTTCACGCCCCTGACTTCACCTTCTCCTTCTCCTTCTTCTGCTTCTTCTGATTCACCCTCCTAACTTCACCTTCTCCTTCTCCTTCTTCTGCTTCTTCTGATTCACCCTCCTGACTTCACCTTCTCCTTCTCCTTCTTCTGCTTCTTCTGATTCACCCTCCAGACTTCACCTTCTCCTTCTCCTTCTTCTGCTTCTTCTGATTCACCCTCCAGACTTCACCTTCTCCTTCTCCTTCTTCTGCTTCTTCTGATTCACCCCCCAGACCTCACCTTCTCCTTCTCCTTCTTCTACTTCTTCTGATTCACACTCCAGACTTCATCTTCTCCTTCTCCTTCTTCTGCTTCTTCTGATTCACCCTCCAGACTTCACCTTCTCCTTCTCCTTCTTCTGCTTCTTCTGATTCACCCTCCAGACTTCACCTTCTCCTTCTCCTTCTTCTACTTCTTCTGATTCACCCTCCAGACTTCAGTTTCTCCTTCTCCTTCTTCTACTTCTTCTGATTCACCCTCCAGTCTTCACCTTCTCCTTCTCCTTCTTCTGCTTCTTCTGCTTCACCCTCCAGACTTCACCTTCTCCTTCTCTTTCTTCTGCTTCTTCTGATTCACCCTCCAGACTTCACCTTCTCCTTCTCCTTCTTCTGATTCTTCTGATTCACCCTCCAGACTTCACCTTCGCCTTCTCCTTCTTCTGCTTCTTCTGATTCACCCTCCTGACTTCACCTTCTCCTTCTCCTTCTTCTACTTCTTCTGATTCACCCTCCTGACTTCACCTTCTCCTTCTCCTTCTTCTACATCTTCTGCTTCACCCTCCAGACTTCACCTTCTCCTTCTCCTTCTTCTACTTCTTCTGATTCACCCTCCAGACTTCACCTTCTCCTTCTCCTTCTTCTGCTTCTTCTGATTCACCCTCCAGACTTCACCTTCTCCTTCTCCTTATTCTGCTTCTTCTGATTCACCCTCCAGACTTCACCTTCTCCTTCTCCTTCTTCTGCTTCTTCTGATTCACCCTCCAGACATCACCTTCTCCTTCTCCTTCTTCTACTTCTTCTGATTCACCCTCCAGACTTCACCTTCTCCTTCTCCTTCTTCTACTTCTTCTGATTCACCCTCCAGACTGCACCATCTCCTTCTCCTTCTTCTGCTTCTTCTGATTCACCCTCCAGACTTCACCTTCTCCTTCTCCTTTTTCTGCTTCTTCTGATTCACCCTCCAGACTTCACCTTCTCCTTCTCCTTCTCCTGCTTCTTCTGATACACCCTTCAGACTTCACCTTCTCCTTCTCCTTCTTCTGCTTCTTCTGATTCACCCTCCAGACCTCACCTTCTCCTTCTCCTTCTTCTACTTCTTCTGATTCACCCTCCAGACTTCATCTTCTCCTTCTCCTTCTTCTGCTTCTTCTGATTCACCCTCCAGACTTCACCTTCTCCTTCTCCTTCTTCTGCTTCTTCTGATTCACCCTCCAGACTTCACCTTCTCCTTCTCCTTCTTCTACTTCTTCTGATTCACCCTCCTGACTTCACCTTCTCCTTCTCCTTCTTCTACTTCTTCTGATTCACCCTCCAGACTTCACCTTCTCCTTCTCCTTCTTCTGCTTCTTCTGATTCACGCTCCAGACTTCACCTTCTCCTTCTCCTTATTCTGCTTCTTCTGATTCACCCTCCAGACTTCACCTTCTCCTTCTCCTTCTTCTGCTTCTTCTGATTCACCCTCCAGACATCACCTTCTCCTTCTCCTTCTTCTACTTCTTCTGATTCACCCTCCAGACTTCACCTTCTCCTTCTCCTTCTTCTACTTCTTCTGATTCACCCTCCAGACTGCACCATCTCCTTCTCCTTCTTCTGCTTCTTCTGATTCACCCTCCAGACTTCACCTTCTCCTTCTCCTTTTTCTGCTTCTTCTGATTCACCCTCCAGAATTCACCTTCTCCTTCTCCTTCTTCTGCTTCTTCTGATACACCCTTCAGACTTCACCTTCTCCTTCTCCTTCTTCTGCTTCTTCTGATTCACCCTCCAGACCTCACCTTCTCCTTCTCCTTCTTCTACTTCTTCTGATTCACCCTCCAGACTTCACCTTCTCCTTCTCCTTCTTCTGCTTCTTCTGATTCACCCTCTAGACTTCACCTTCTCCTTCTCCACTTCTGCTTCTTCTGATTCACCCTCCAGACTTGATCTTCTCCTTCTCCTTCTTCTGCTTCTTCTGATTCACCCTGCAGACTTCACCTTCTCCTTTTCCTTCTTCTGCTACTTCTGATTCACCCTCCAGACTTCGCCTTCTCCTTTTCCTTCTTCTACATCTTCTGATTCACCCTCCAGACTTCACCTTCTCCTTCTTCTTCTACTTCTTCTGATTCACCCTCCAGCCTTCACCTTCTCCTTCTCCTTCTTCTGCTTCTTCTGATTCACCCTCCAGACTTCAGCTTCTCCTTCTCCTTCTTCTGCTTCTTCTGATTCACCCTCCTGACTTCACCTTCTCCTTCTCCTTCTTCTGCTTCTCCTGATTCACCCTCCAGACTTCACCTTCTCCTTCTCCTTCTTCTGCTTCTTCTGCTTCACCCTCGAGACTTCACCTTCTCCTTCTCCTTCTTCTGCTTCTTCTGATTCACCCTCCAGACTTCACCTTCTCCTTCTCCTTCTTCTGCTTCTTCTGATTCACCCTCCAGACTTCATCTTCTCCTTCTCCTTCTTCTGCTTCTTCTGATTCACCCTCCAGACTTCACCTTCTCCTTCTCCTTCTTCTGCTTCTTCTGATTCACCCTCCAGACTTCGCCTTTTCCTTCTCCTTCTTCTACTTCTTCTGATTCACCCTCCAGACTTCACTTTCTCCTTCTCCTTCTTCTACTTCTTCTGATTCACCCTCCAGACTTCACCTTCTGCTTCTCCTTCTTCTGCTTCTTCTGATTCACCCTCCAGACTTCACCTTCTCCTTCTCCTTCTTCTGCTTCTTCTGATTCACCCTCCAGACTTGATCTTCTCCTTCTCCTTCTTCTGCATCTTCTGATTCACCCTCCAGACTTCACCTTCTCCTTCTCCTTCTTCTGCTTCTTCTGATTCACCCTCCAGACTTCACCTTCTCCTTCTCCTTCTTCTGCTTCTTCTGATTCACCCTCCAGTCTTCACCTTCTCCTTCTCCTTCTTCTACTCCTTCTGATTCACCCTCCAGACTTCACCTTCTCCTTCTCCTTCTTCTGCTTCTTCTGATTCACCCTCCAGACTTCACCTTCTCCTTCTCCTTATTCTGCTTCTTCTGATTCACCCTCCAGACTTCACCTTCTCCTTCTCCTTCGTCTACTTCTTCTGATTCACCCTCCAGACTACACCTTCTCCTTCTCCTTCTTCTACTTCTTCTGATTCACCCTCCAGACTTCACCTTCTCCTTCTCCTTCTTCTGCTTCTTCTGATTCACCCTCCAGACTTCACCTTCTCCTTCTCCTTCTTCTACTTCTTCTGATGCACCCTCCAGACTTCACCTTCTCCTTCTTCTACTTCTTCTGATTCACCCTCCAGACTTCACCTTCTCCTTCTACTTATTCTGCTTCTTCTGATTCACCCTCCAGACTTCACCTTCTCCTTCTCCTTCGTCTACTTCTTCTGATTCACCCTCCAGACTACAACTTCTCCTTCTCCTTCTTCTACTTCTTCTGGTTCACCCTCCAGACTTCACCTTCTCCTTCTCCTTCTTCTGCTTCTTCTGATTCACCCTCCAGACTTCACCTTCTCCTTCTCCTTCTTCTACTTCTTCTGATTCACCCTCCAGACTTCACCTTCTCCTTCTTCTACTTCTTCTGATTCACCCTCCAGACTTCACCTTCTCCTTCTCCTTCTTCTACTTCTTCTGCTTCTCCCTCCAGACTTCACCTTCTCCTTCTCCTTCTTCTGCTTCTTCTGATTCACCCTCCAGACTTCACCTTCTCCTTCTCCTTCTTCTACTTCTTCTGATTCACCCTCCAGACTTCAGCTTCTCCTTCTCCTTCTTCTACTTCTTCTGATTCACCCTCCAGACTTCACCTTCTCCTTCTCCTTCTTCTCCTTCTTCTGATTCACCCTCCTGACTTCACGTTCTCCTTCTCCTTCTTCTGCTTCTTCTGCTTCACCCTCCAGACTTTACCTTCTCCTTCTCCTTCCTCTGCTTCTTCTGCTTCACCCTCCTGACTTCACTTTCTCCTTCTCCTTCTTCTACTTCTTCTGATTCACCCTCCAGACTTCACCTTCTCCTTCTCCTTCTTCTGCTTCTTCTGCTTCACCCTCCAGACTTCACCTTCTCCTTCCCCTTCTTCTGCTTCTTCTGCTTCGCCCTCCAGACTTCACCTTCTCCTTCTCCTTCTTCTGCTTCTTCTGCTTCACCCTCCAGACTTCACCTTCTCCTTCTCCTTCTTCTGCTTCTTCTGCTGCGCCCTCCAGACTTCACCTTCTCCTTCTCCTTCTTCTGCTTCTTCTGCTTCACCCTCCTGACTTCACCTTCTCCTTCTCCTTCTTCTACTTCTTCTGCTTCACCCCCCTGACTTCACCTGCTCCTTCTCCTTCTTCTGCTTCTTCTGATTCACCCTCCTAACTTTACCTTCTCCTTCTCCTTCTTCTGCTTCTTCTGATTCACCCTCCTGACATCACCTTCTCCTTCTCCTTCTTCTGCTTCTTCTAATTCACCCTCCAGACTTCACCTTCTCCTTCTCCTTCTTCTGCTTCTTCTGATTCACCCTCCAGACTTCACCTTCTCCTTCTCCTTCTTCTGCTTCTTCTGATTCACCCTCCTAACTTCACCTTCTCCTTCTCCTTCTTCTGCTTCTTCTGATTCACCCTCCTGACTTCACCTTCTCGTTCTCCTTCTTCTGCTTCTTCTGATTCACCCTCCAGACTTCACCTTCTCCTTCTCCTTCTTCTGCTTCTTCTGATTCACCCTTCAGACTTCACCTTCTCCTTCTCCTTTTTCTGCTTCTTCTGATTCATCCTCCAGACTTCACCTTCTCCTTCTCCTTCTTCTGCTTCTTCTGATTCACCCTCCAGACTTCACCTTCTCCTTCTCCTTCTTCTGCTTCTTCTGATTCACCCTCCAGACTTCACCTTCTCCTTCTCCTTCTTCTGCTTCTTCTGATTCACCCTCCAGACTTCACCTTCTCCTTCTCCTTCTTCTGCTTTTTCTGATTCACCCTCCAGACTTCACCTTCTCCTTCTCCTTCTTCTACTTCTTCTGATTCACCCTCCAGACTTCACCTTCTCCTTCTCTTTCTTCTGCTTCTTCTGATTCACCCTCCAGACTTCACCTTCTCCTTCTCCTTCTTCTGATTATTCTGATTCACCCTCCAGACTTCACCTTCTCCTTCTCCTTCTTCTACTTCTTCTGATTCACCCTCCAGACTTCACCTTCTCGTTCTCTTTCTTCTGCTTCTTCTGATTCACCCTCCAGACTTCACCTTTTCCTTCTCCTTCTTCTACTTCTTCTGCTTCAACCTCCAGACTTCACCTTCTCCTTCTCCTTCTTCTACTTCTTCTGATTCATCCTCCAGACTTCACCTTCTCCTTCTCCTTCTTCTGCTTCTTCTGATTCACCCTCCAGACTTCACCTTCTCCTTCTCCTTCTTCTGCTTCTTCTGATTCACCCTCCAGACTTCACCTTCTCCTTCTCCTTCTTCTGCTTCTTCTGATTCACCCTCCAGACTTCACCTTCTCCTTCTCCTTCTTCTACTCCTTCTGATTCACCCTCCAGACTTCACCTTCTCCTTCTCCTTCTTCTGCTTCTTCTGATTCACCCTCCAGACTTCACCTTCTCCTTCTCCTTATTCTGCTTCTTCTGATTCACCCTCCAGACTTCACCTTCTCCTTCTCCTTCGTCTACTTCTTCTGATTCACCCTCCAGACTACACCTTCTCCTTCTCCTTCTTCTACTTCTTCTGATTCACCCTCCAGACTTCACCTTCTCCTTCTCCTTCTTCTGCTTCTTCTGATTCACCCTCCAGACTTCACCTTCTCCTTCTCCTTCTTCTACTTCTTCTGATTCACCCTCCAGACTTCACCTTCTCCTTCTTCTACTTCTTCTGATTCACCCTCCAGACTTCACCTTCTCCTTCTCCTTATTCTGCTTCTTCTGATTCACCCTCCAGACTACACCTTCTCCTTCTCCTTCTTCTACTTCTTCTGATTCACCCTCCAGACTTCACCTTCTCCTTCTCCTTCTTCTGCTTCTTCTGATTCACCCTCCAGACTTCACCTTCTCCTTCTCCTTCTTCTACTTCTTCTGATTCACCCTCCAGACTTCACCTTCTCCTTCTTCTACTTCTTCTGATTCACCCTCCAGACTTCACCTTCTCCTTCTCCTTCTTCTACTTCTTCTGCTTCTCCCTCCAGACTTCACCTTCTCCTTCTCCTTCTTCTGCTTCTTCTGATTCACCCTCCAGACTTCACCTTCTCCTTCTCCTTCTTCTACTTCTTCTGATTCACCCTCCAGACTTCAGCTTCTCCTTCTCCTTCTTCTACTTCTTCTGATTCACCCTCCAGACATCACCTTCTCCTTCTCCTTCTTCTCCTTCTTCTGATTCACCCTCCTGACTTCACGTTCTCCTTCTCCTTCTTCTGCTTCTTCTGCTTCACCCTCCAGACTTTACCTTCTCCTTCTCCTTCCTCTGCTTCTTCTGCTTCACCCTCCTGACTTCACTTTCTCCTTCTCCTTCTTCTACTTCTTCTGATTCACCCTCCAGACTTCACCTTCTCCTTCTCCTTCTTCTGCTTCTTCTGCTTCACCCTCCAGACTTCACCTTCTCCTTCCCCTTCTTCTGCTTCTTCTGCTTCGCCCTCCAGACTTCACCTTCTCCTTCTCCTTCTTCTGCTTCTTCTGCTTCACCCTCCAGACTTCACCTTCTCCTTCTCCTTCTTCTGCTTCTTCTGCTTCACTCTCGTAACTTCACCTTCTCCTTCTCCTCCTTCTACTTCTTCTGATTCACCCTCCAGACTTCACCTTTTCCTTCTCCTTCTTCTGCTTCTTCTGCTTCACCCTCCAGACTTCACCTTCTCCTTCTCCTTCTTCTGCTTCTTCTGCTGCGCCCTCCAGACTTCACCTTCTCCTTCTCCTTCTTCTGCTTCTTCTGCTTCACCCTCCTGACTTCACCTTCTCCTTCTCCTTCTTCTACTTCTTCTGCTTCACCCCCCTGACTTCACCTGCTCCTTCTCCTTCTTCTGCTTCTTCTGATTCACCCTCCTAACTTTACCTTCTCCTTCTCCTTCTTCTGCTTCTTCTGATTCACCCTCCTGACTTCACCTTCTCCTTCTCCTTCTTCTGCTTCTTCTAATTCACCCTCCAGACTTCACCTTCTCCTTCTCCTTCTTCTGCTTCTTCTGATTCACCCTCCAGACTTCACCTTCTCCTTCTCCTTCTTCTGCTTCTTCTGATTCACCCTCCTAACTTCACCTTCTCCTTCTCCTTCTTCTGCTTCTTCTGATTCACCCTCCTGACTTCACCTTCTCGTTCTCCTTCTTCTGCTTCTTCTGATTCACCCTCCAGACTTCACCTTCTCCTTCTCCTTCTTCTGCTTCTTCTGATTCACCCTCCAGACTTCACCTTCTCCTTCTCCTTCTTCTGATTCTTCTGATTCACCCTCCAGACCTCACCTTCTCCTTCTTCTACTTCTTCTGATTCACCCTCCAGACTTCATCTTTTCCTTCTCCTTCTTCTACTTCTTCTGATTCATCCTCCAGACTTCACCTTCTCCTTCTCCTTCTTCTACTTCTTCTGATTCACCCTCCAGTCTTCACCTTCTCCTTCTCCTTCTTCTGTTTCTTCTGCTTCACCCTCCAGACTTCACTTTCTCCTTCTCTTTCTTCTGCTTCTTCTGATTCACCCTCCAGACTTCACCTTCTACTTCTCCTTATAATGCTTCTTCTGATTCACCCTCCAGACTTCACCTTCTCCTCCTCCTTCTTCTGCTTCTTCTGATTCACCCTCCAGACTTCACCTTCTCCTTCTCCTTCTTCTGCTTCTTCTGATTCACCCTCCAGACTTCACCTTCTCCTTCTCCTTCTTCTGCTTCTTCTGATTCACCCTCCAGACTTCACCTTCTCCTTCTCCTTCTTCTGCTTCTTCTGATTCACCCTCCAGACTTCACCTTCTCCTTCTCCTTCTTCTGCTTCTTCTGATTCACCCTCCAGACTTCACCTTCTCCTTCTCCTTCTTCTGCTTCTTCTGATTCACCCTCCTAACTTCACCTTCTCCTTCTCCTTCTTCTGCTTCTTCTGATTCACCCTCCTGACTTCACCTTCTCCTTCTCCTTCTTCTGCTTCTTCTGATTCACCCTCCAGACTTCACCTTCTCCTTCTCCTTCTTCTGCTTCTTCTGATTCACCCTCCAGACTTCACCTTCTCCTTCTCCTTCTTCTGATTCTTCTGATTCACCCTCCAGACCTCACCTTCTCCTTCTTCTACTTCTTCTGATTCACCCTCCAGACTTCATCTTTTCCTTCTCCTTCTTCTACTTCTTCTGATTCATCCTCCAGACTTCACCTTCTCCTTCTCCTTCTTCTACTTCTTCTGATTCACCCTCCAGTCTTCACCTTCTCCTTCTCCTTCTTCTATTTCTTCTGCTTCACCCTCCAGTCTTCACCTTCTCCTTCTCCTTCTTCTATTTCTTCTGATTCACCCTCCAGACTTCACCTTCTCCTTCTCCTTCGTCTACTTCTTCGGATTCACCCTCCAGACTACACCTTCTCCTTCTCCTTCTGCTGCTTCTTCTGCTTCACCCTCCAGACTTCACCTTCTCCTTCTCCTTCTTCTACTTCGTCTGATTCACCCTCCAGACTTCACCTTCTCCTTCTCCTTCATCTACTTCTTCTGATTCACCCTCCTGACTTCACCTTCTCCATCTCCTTCTTTTGCTTCTTCTGCTTCACCCTCCAGACTTCAAATTCTCCTTCTCCTTCTTCTGCTTCTTCTGCTTCAACCTCCAGACTTCACCTTCTCCTTCTCCTTCTTCTGCTTCTTCTGCTTAACCCTCCTGACTTCACCTTCTCCTTCTCCTTCTTCTACTTCTTCTGATTCACCCTCCAGACTTCACCTTCGCCTTCTCCTTCTTCTGCTTCTTCTGCTTCACCCTCCAGACTTCACCTTCTCCTTCTCCTTCTTCTGCTTCTTCTGCTTCGCCCTCCAGACTTCACCTTCTCCTTTTCCACTTCTGCTTCTTCTGCTTCACCCTCCAGACTTCACCTTCTCCTTCTTCTGCTTCTTCTGCTTCACCCTCCTGACTTCACCTTCTCCTTCTCCTTCTTCTACTTCTTCTGATTCACCATCCAGACATCACCTTCTCCTTCTCCTTCTTCTGCTTCTTCTGCTTCACCCTCCAGATTTCACCTTCTCCTTCTCCTTCTTCTGCTTCTTCTGCTGCGCCCTCCAGACTTCACCTTCTCCTTCTCCTTCTTCTCCTTCTTCTGCTTCACATTCCTGAATTCACCTTCGCCTTCTCCTTCTTCTACTTCTTCTGATTCACCATCCAGACATCACCTTCTCCTTCTCCTTCTTCTGCTTCTTCTGCTTCACCCTCCAGATTTCACCTTCTCCTTCTCCTTCTTCTGCTTCTTCTGCTGCGCCCTCCAGACTTCACCTTCTCCTTCTCCTTCTTCTCCTTCTTCTGCTTCACATTCCTGAATTCACCTTCTCCTTCTCCTTCTTCTGCTTCTTCTGCTTCACCCTCCAGACTTCACCTTCTCCTTCTCCTTCTTCTGCTTCTTCTGCTTCACCCTCCAGACTTCACCTTCTCCTTCTCCTTCTTCTACTTCTTCTGCTTCACCCCCCTGACTTCACCTTCTCCTTCTCCTTCTTCTGCTTCTTCTGATTCACCCTCCTAACTTCACCTTCTCCTTCTCCTTCTTCTGCTTCTTCTGATTCACCCTCCTGACTTCACCTTCTCCTTCTCCTTCTTCTGCTTCTTCTGATTCACCCTCCAGACTTCACCTTCTCCTTCTTCTGCTTCTTCTGATTCACCCTCCAGACTTCACCTTCTCCTTCTCCTTCTTCTGCTTCTTCTGATTCACCCCCCAAACCTCACCTTCTCCTTCTCCTTCTTCTCCTTCTTCTGATTCACCCTCCAGACTTCATCTTCTCCTTCTCCTTCTTCTGCTTCTTCTGATTCACTCTCCAGACTTCACCTTCTCCTTCTCCTTCTTCTGCTTCTTCTGATTCACCCTCCAGACTTCACCTTCTCCTTCTCCTTCTTCTACTTCTTCTGATTCACCCTCCAGACTTCAGTTTCTCCTTCTCCTTCTTCTACTTCTTCTGATTCACCCTTCAGTCTTCACCTTCTCCTTCTCCTTCTTCTCCTTCTTCTGCTTCACCCTCCAGACTTCACCTTCTCCTTCTCTTTCTTCTGCTTCTTCTGATTCACCCTCCAGACTTCAACTTCTCCTTCTCCTTCTCCTGATTCTTCTGATTCACCCTCCAGACTTCACCTTCTCCTTCTCCTTCTTCTGCTTCTTCTGATTCACCCTCCTGATTTCACCTTCTCCTTCTCCTTCTTCTACTTCTTCTGATTCACCCTCCTGACTTCACCTTCTCCTTCTCCTTCTTCTACTTCTTCTGCTTCACCCTCCAGACTTCACCTTCTCCTTCTCCTTCTTCTACTTCTTCTGATTCACCCTCCAGACTTCACCTTCTCCTTCTCCTTCTTCTGCTTCTTCTGATTCACCCTCCAGACTTCACCTTCTCCTTCTCCTTCTTCTGCTTCTTCTGATTCACCCTCGAGACTTCACCTTCTCCTTCTCCTTCTTCTGCTTCTTCTGATTCACCCTCCAGACTTCACCTTCTCCTTCTCCTTCTTCTACTTCTTCTGATTCACCCTCCAGACTTCACCTTCTCCTTCTCCTTCTTCTACTTCTTCTGATTCACCCTCCAGACTGCACCATCTCCTTCTCCTTCTTCTGCTTCTTCTGATTCACCCTCCAGACTTCACCTTCTCCTTCTCCTTTTTCTGCTTCTTCTAATTCACCCTCCAGACTTCACCTTCTCCTTCTCCTTCTTCTGCTTCTCCTGATACACCCTTCAGACTTCACCTTCTCCTTCTCCTTCTTCTGCTTCTTCTGATTCACCCTCCAGACCTCACCTTCTCCTTCTCCTTCTTCTACTTCTTCTGATTCACCCTCCAGACTTTATCTTCTCCTTCTCTTTTTTCTGCTTCTTCTGATTCACCCTCCAGACTTCACCTTCTCCTTCTCCTTCTTCTGCTTCTTCTGATTCACCCTCCAGACTTCACCTTCTCCTTCTCCTTCTTCTACTTCTTCTGATTCACCCTCCAGACTTCACCTTCTCCTTCTCCTTCTTCTGCTTCTTCTGATTCACCCTCAAGTCTTCACCTTCTCCTTCTCCTTCTTCTGCTTCTTCTGCTTCACCCTCCTGACTTCACCTTCTCCTTCTCCTTCTTCTACTTCTTCTGATTCACCCTCCAGACTTCACCTTCTCCTTCTCCTTCTTCTGCTTCTTCTGCTTCGCCCTCCAGACTTCACCTTCTCCTTCTCCTTCTTCTGCTTCTTCTGCTTCACCCTCCAGACTTCACCTTCTCCTTCTCCTTCTTCTGCTTCTTCTGATTCACCCTCCTGACTTCACCTTGTCCTTCTCCTTCTTCTACTTCTTCTGATTCACCCTCCAGACTTCACCTTCTCCTTCTCCTTCTTCTGCTTCTTCTGCTTCACCCTCCAGACTTCACCTTCTCCTTCTCCTTCTTCTGCTTCTTCTGCTGCGCCCTCCAGACTTCACCTTCTCCTTCTCCTTCTTCTGCTTCTTCTGCTTCACCCTCCAGACTTCACCTTCTCCTTCTCCTTCTTCTACTTCTTCTGCTTCACGCCCCTGACTTCACCTTCTCCTTCTCCTTCTTCTGCTTCTTCTGATTCACCCTCCTAACTTCACCTTCTCCTTCTCCTTCTTCTGCTTCTTCTGATTCACCCTCCTGACTTCACCTTCTCCTTCTCCTTCTTCTGCTTCTTCTGATTCACCCTCCAGACTTCACCTTCTCCTTCTCCTTCTTCTGCTTCTTCTGATTCACCCTCCAGACTTCACCTTCTCCTTCTCCTTCTTCTGCTTCTTCTGATTCACCCCCCAGACCTCACCTTCTCCTTCTCCTTCTTCTACTTCTTCTGATTCACACTCCAGACTTCATCTTCTCCTTCTCCTTCTTCTGCTTCTTCTGATTCACCCTCCAGACTTCACCTTCTCCTTCTCCTTCTTCTGCTTCTTCTGATTCACCCTCCAGACTTCACCTTCTCCTTCTCCTTCTTCTACTTCTTCTGATTCACCCTCCAGACTTCAGTTTCTCCTTCTCCTTCTTCTACTTCTTCTGATTCACCCTCCAGTCTTCACCTTCTCCTTCTCCTTCTTCTGCTTCTTCTGCTTCACCCTCCAGACTTCACCTTCTCCTTCTCTTTCTTCTGCTTCTTCTGATTCACCCTCCAGACTTCACCTTCTCCTTCTCCTTCTTCTGATTCTTCTGATTCACCCTCCAGACTTCACCTTCGCCTTCTCCTTCTTCTGCTTCTTCTGATTCACCCTCCTGACTTCACCTTCTCCTTCTCCTTCTTCTACTTCTTCTGATTCACCCTCCTGACTTCACCTTCTCCTTCTCCTTCTTCTACATCTTCTGCTTCACCCTCCAGACTTCACCTTCTCCTTCTCCTTCTTCTACTTCTTCTGATTCACCCTCCAGACTTCACCTTCTCCTTCTCCTTCTTCTGCTTCTTCTGATTCACCCTCCAGACTTCACCTTCTCCTTCTCCTTATTCTGCTTCTTCTGATTCACCCTCCAGACTTCACCTTCTCCTTCTCCTTCTTCTGCTTCTTCTGATTCACCCTCCAGACATCACCTTCTCCTTCTCCTTCTTCTACTTCTTCTGATTCACCCTCCAGACTTCACCTTCTCCTTCTCCTTCTTCTACTTCTTCTGATTCACCCTCCAGACTGCACCATCTCCTTCTCCTTCTTCTGCTTCTTCTGATTCACCCTCCAGACTTCACCTTCTCCTTCTCCTTTTTCTGCTTCTTCTGATTCACCCTCCAGACTTCACCTTCTCCTTCTCCTTCTCCTGCTTCTTCTGATACACCCTTCAGACTTCACCTTCTCCTTCTCCTTCTTCTGCTTCTTCTGATTCACCCTCCACACCTCACCTTCTCCTTCTCCTTCTTCTACTTCTTCTGATTCACCCTCCAGACTTCATCTTCTCCTTCTCCTTCTTCTGCTTCTTCTGATTCACCCTCCAGACTTCACCTTCTCCTTCTCCTTCTTCTGCTTCTTCTGATTCACCCTCCAGACTTCACCTTCTCCTTCTCCTTCTTCTACTTCTTCTGATTCACCCTCCTGACTTCACCTTCTCCTTCTCCTTCTTCTACTTCTTCTGATTCACCCTCCAGACTTCACCTTCTCCTTCTCCTTCTTCTGCTTCTTCTGATTCACGCTCCAGACTTCACCTTCTCCTTCTCCTTATTCTGCTTCTTCTGATTCACCCTCCAGACTTCACCTTCTCCTTCTCCTTCTTCTGCTTCTTCTGATTCACCCTCCAGACATCACCTTCTCCTTCTCCTTCTTCTACTTCTTCTGATTCACCCTCCAGACTTCACCTTCTCCTTCTCCTTCTTCTACTTCTTCTGATTCACCCTCCAGACTGCACCATCTCCTTCTCCTTCTTCTGCTTCTTCTGATTCACCCTCCAGACTTCACCTTCTCCTTCTCCTTTTTCTGCTTCTTCTGATTCACCCTCCAGAATTCACCTTCTCCTTCTCCTTCTTCTGCTTCTTCTGATACACCCTTCAGACTTCACCTTCTCCTTCTCCTTCTTCTGCTTCTTCTGATTCACCCTCCAGACCTCACCTTCTCCTTCTCCTTCTTCTACTTCTTCTGATTCACCCTCCAGACTTCACCTTCTCCTTCTCCTTCTTCTGCTTCTTCTGATTCACCCTCTAGACTTCACCTTCTCCTTCTCCTTCTTCTGCTTCTTCTGATTCACCCTCCAGACTTGATCTTCTCCTTCTCCTTCTTCTGCTTCTTCTGATTCACCCTGCAGACTTCACCTTCTCCTTTTCCTTCTTCTGCTACTTCTGATTCACCCTCCAGACTTCGCCTTCTCCTTTTCCTTCTTCTACATCTTCTGATTCACCCTCCAGACTTCACCTTCTCCTTCTTCTTCTACTTCTTCTGATTCACCCTCCAGCCTTCACCTTCTCCTTCTCCTTCTTCTGCTTCTTCTGATTCACCCTCCAGACTTCAGCTTCTCCTTCTCCTTCTTCTGCTTCTTCTGATTCACCCTCCTGACTTCACCTTCTCCTTCTCCTTCTTCTGCTTCTCTTGATTCACCCTCCAGACTTCACCTTCTCCTTCTCCTTCTTCTGCTTCTTCTGCTTCACCCTCGAGACTTCACCTTCTCCTTCTCCTTCTTCTGCTTCTTCTGATTCACCCTCCAGACTTCACCTTCTCCTTCTCCTTCTTCTGCTTCTTCTGATTCACCCTCCAGACTTCATCTTCTCCTTCTCCTTCTTCTGCTTCTTCTGATTCACCCTCCAGACTTCACCTTCTCCTTCTCCTTCTTCTGCTTCTTCTGATTCACCCTCCAGACTTCGCCTTTTCCTTCTCCTTCTTCTACTTCTTCTGATTCACCCTCCAGACTTCACTTTCTCCTTCTCCTTCTTCTACTTCTTCTGATTCACCCTCCAGACTTCACCTTCTGCTTCTCCTTCTTCTGCTTCTTCTGATTCACCCTCCAGACTTCACCTTCTCCTTCTCCTTCTTCTGCTTCTTCTGATTCACCCTCCAGACTTGATCTTCTCCTTCTCCTTCTTCTGCATCTTCTGATTCACACTCCAGACTTCACCTTCTCCTTTTCCTTCTTCTGCTACTTCTGATACACCCTCCAGACTTCGCCTTCTCCTTCTCCTTCTTCTACTTCTTCTGATTCACCCTCCAGACTTCACCTTCTCCTTCTTCTTCTACTTCTTCTGATTCACCCTCCAGTCTTCACCTTCTCCTTCTCCTTCTTCTGCTTCTTCTGATTCACCCTCCAGACTTCACCTTCTCCTTCTCCTTCTTCTGCTTCTTCTGATTCACCCTCCTGACTTCACCTTCTCCTTCTCCTTCTTCTGCTTCTCCTGATTCACCCTCCAGACATCACCTTCTCCTTCTCCTTCTTCTACTTCTTCTGATTCACCCTCCAGACTTCACCTTCTCCTTCTACTTCTTATCTTCTTCTGATTCACCCCCCAGACATCACCTTCTCCTTCTCCTTCTTCTACTTCTTCTGATTCACCCTCCAGACTTCACCTTCTCCTTCTCCTTCTTCTGCTTCTTCTGCTTCACCCTCGAGACTTCACCTTCTCCTTCTCCTTCTTCTGCTTCTTCTGATTCACCCTCCAGACTTCATCTTCTCCTTCTCCTTCTTCTGCTTCTTCTGATTCACCCTCCAGACTTCACCTTCTCCTTCTCCTTCTTCTGCTTCTTCTGATTCACACTCCTGACTTCACCTTCTCCTTCTCCTTCTTCTGCTTCTCCTGATTCACCCTCCAGACATCACCTTCTCCTTCTCCTTCTTCTACTTCTTCTGATTCACCCTCCAGACTTCAACTTCTCCTTCTACTTCTTCTGCTTCTTCTGATTCACCCCCCAGACATCACCTTCTCCTTCTCCTTCTTCTACTTCTTCTGATTCACCCTCCAGACTTCACCTTCTCCTTCTCCTTCTTCTGCTTCTTCTGATTCACCCTCCAGACTTCACCTTCTCCTTCTCCTTCTTCTGCTTCTTCTGATTCACCCTCCAGACTTCATCTTCTCCTTCTCCTTCTTCTGCTTCTTCTGATTCACCCTCCAGACTTCACCTTCTCCTTCTCCTTCTTCTGCTTCTTCTGCTTCACCCTCGAGACTTCACCTTCTCCTTCTCCTTCTTCTGCTTCTTCTGATTCACCCTCCAGACTTCACCTTCTCCTTCTCCTTCTTCTGCTTCTTCTGATTCACCCTCCAGACTTCATCTTCTCCTCCTTCTTCTGCTTCTTCTGATTCACCCTCCAGACTTCACCTTCTCCTTCTCCTTCTTCTGCTTCTTCTGATTCACCCTCCAGACTTCACCTTCTCCTTCTCCTTCTTCTACTTCTTCTGATTCACCCTCCAGACTTCAGTTTCTCCTTCTCCTTCTTCTACTTCTTCTGATTCACCCTCCAGTCTTCACCTTCTCCTTCTCCTTCTTCTGCTTCTTCTGCTTCACCCTCCAGACTTCACCTTCTCCTTCTCTTTCTTCTGCTTCTTCTGATTCACCCTCCAGACTTCACCTTCTCCTTCACCTTCTTCTGATTCTTCTGATTCACCCTCCAGACTTCACCTTCTCCTTCTCCTTCTTCTGCTTCTTCTGATTCACCCTCCTGACTTCACCTTCTCCTTCTCCTTCTTCTACTTCTTCTGATTCACCCTCCTGACTTCACCTTCTCCTTCTCCTTCTTCTACTTCTTCTGCTTCACCCTCCAGACTTCACCTTCCCCTTCTCCTTCTTCTACTTCTTCTGATTCACCCTCCAGACTGCACCATCTCCTTCTCCTTCTTCTGCTTCTTCTGATTCACCCTCCAGACTTCACCTTCTCCTTCTCCTTTTTATGCTTCTTCTGATTCACCCTCCAGACATCACTTTCTCCTTCTCCTTCTTCTACTTCTTCCGATTCACCCTCCAGACTTCACCTTCTCCTTCTCCTTCTTCTACTTCTTCTGATTCACCCTCCAGACTGCACCATCTCCTTCTCCTTCTTCTGCTTCTTCTGATTCACCCTCCAGACTTCACCTTCTCCTTCTCCTTTTTCTGCTTCTTCTGATTCACCCTCCAGACTTCACCTTCTCCTTCTCCTTCTTCTGCTTCTTCTGATACACCCTTCAGACTTCACCTTCTCCTTCTCCTTCTTCTGCTTCTTCTGATTCACCCTCCAGACCTCACCTTCTCCTTCTCCTTCTTCTACTTCTTCTGATTCACCCTCCAGACTTCACCTTCTCCTTCTCCTTCTTCTGCTTCTTCTGATTCACCCTCCAGACTTCACCTTCTCCTTCTCCTTCTTCTGCTTCTTCTGATTCACCCTCCAGACTTGATCTTCTCCTTCTCCTTCTTCTGCTTCTTCTGATTCACCCTGCAGACTTCACCTTCTCCTTTTCCTTCTTCTGCTACTTCTGATTCACCCTCCAGACTTCGCCTTCTCCTTTTCCTTCTTCTACATCTTCTGATTCACCCTCCAGACTTCACCTTCTCCTTCTTCTTCCACTTCTTCTGATTCACCCTCCAGCCTTCACCTTCTCCTTCTCCTTCTTCTGCTTCTTCTGATTCACCCTCCAGACTTCAGCTTCTCCTTCTCCTTCTTCTGCTTCTTCTGATTCACCCTCCTGACTTCACCTTCTCCTTCTCCTTCTTCTGCTTCTCCTGATTCACCCTCCAGACTTCACCTTCTCCTTCTCCTTCTTCTGCTTCTTCTGCTTCACCCTCGAGACTTCACCTTCTGCTTCTCCTTCTTCTGCTTCTTCTGATTCACCCTCCAGACTTCACCTTCTCCTTCTCCTTCTTCTGCTTCTTCTGATTCACCCTCCAGACTTGATCTTCTCCTTCTCCTTCTTCTGCATCTTCTGATTCACACTCCAGACTTCACCTTCTCCTTTTCCTTCTTCTGCTACTTCTGATACACCCTCCAGACTTCGCCTTCTCCTTCTCCTTCTTCTACTTCTTCTGATTCACCCTCCAGACTTCACCTTCTCCTTCTTCTTCTACTTCTTCTGATTCACCCTCCAGTCTTCACCTTCTCCTTCTCCTTCTTCTGCTTCTTCTGATTCACCCTCCAGACTTCACCTTCTCCTTCTCCTTCTTCTGCTTCTTCTGATTCACCCTCCTGACTTCACCTTCTCCTTCTCCTTCTTCTGCTTCTCCTGATTCACCCTCCAGACATCACCTTCTCCTTCTCCTTCTTCTACTTCTTCTGATTCACCCTCCAGACTTCACCTTCTCCTTCTACTTCTTATCTTCTTCTGATTCACCCCCCAGACATCACCTTCTCCTTCTCCTTCTTCTACTTCTTCTGATTCACCCTCCAGACTTCACCTTCTCCTTCTCCTTCTTCTGCTTCTTCTGCTTCACCCTCGAGACTTCACCTTCTCCTTCTCCTTCTTCTGCTTCTTCTGATTCACCCTCCAGACTTCACCTTCTCCTTCTCCTTCTTCTGCTTCTTCTGATTCACCCTCCAGACTTCATCTTCTCCTTCTCCTTCTTCTGCTTCTTCTGATTCACCCTCCAGACTTCACCTTCTCCTTCTCCTTCTTCTGCTTCTTCTGATTCACCCTCCTGACTTCACCTTCTCCTTCTCCTTCTTCTGCTTCTCCTGATTCACCCTCCAGACATCACCTTCTCCTTCTCCTTCTTCTACTTCTTCTGATTCACCCTCCAGACTTCAACTTCTCCTTCTACTTCTTCTGCTTCTTCTGATTCACCCCCCAGACATCACCTTCTCCTTCTCCTTCTTCTACTTCTTCTGATTCACCCCCCAGACTTCACCTTCTCCTTCTCCTTCTTCTGCTTCTTCTGATTCACCCTCCAGACTTCACCTTCTCCTTCTCCTTCTTCTGCTTCTTCTGATTCACCCTCCAGACTTCATCTTCTCCTTCTCCTTCTTCTGCTTCTTCTGATTCACCCTCCAGACTTCACCTTCTCCTTCTCCTTCTTCTGCTTCTTCTGCTTCACCCTCGAGACTTCACCTTCTCCTTCTCCTTCTTCTGCTTCGTCTGATTCACCCTCCAGACTTCACCTTCTCCTTCTCCTTCTTCTGCTTCTTCTGATTCACCCTCCAGACTTCATCTTCTCCTCCTTCTTCTGCTTCTTCTGATTCACCCTCCAGACTTCACCTTCTCCTTCTCCTTCTTCTGCTTCTTCTGATTCACCCTCCAGACTTCACCTTCTCCTTCTCCTTCTTCTACTTCTTCTGATTCACCCTCCAGACTTCAGTTTCTCCTTCTCCTTCTTCTACTTCTTCTGATTCACCCTCCAGTCTTCACCTTCTCCTTCTCCTTCTTCTGCTTCTTCTGCTTCACCCTCCAGACTTCACCTTCTCCTTCTCTTTCTTCTGCTTCTTCTGATTCACCCTCCAGACTTCACCTTCTCCTTCACCTTCTTCTGATTCTTCTGATTCACCCTCCAGACTTCACCTTCTCCTTCTCCTTCTTCTGCTTCTTCTGATTCACCCTCCTGACTTCACCTTCTCCTTCTCCTTCTTCTACTTCTTCTGATTCACCCTCCTGACTTCACCTTCTCCTTCTCCTTCTTCTACTTCTTCTGCTTCACCCTCCAGACTTCACCTTCCCCTTCTCCTTCTTCTACTTCTTCTGATTCACCCTCCAGACTGCACCATCTCCTTCTCCTTCTTCTGCTTCTTCTGATTCACCCTCCAGACTTCACCTTCTCCTTCTCCTTTTTATGCTTCTTCTGATTCACCCTCCAGACATCACCTTCTCCTTCTCCTTCTTCTACTTCTTCCGATTCACCCTCCAGACTTCACCTTCTCCTTCTCCTTCTTCTACTTCTTCTGATTCAACCTCCAGACTGCACCATCTCCTTCTCCTTCTTCTGCTTCTTCTGATTCACCCTCCAGACTTCACCTTCTCCTTCTCCTTTTTCTGCTTCTTCTGATTCACCCTCCAGACTTCACCTTCTCCTTCTCCTTCTTCTGCTTCTTCTGATACACCCTTCAGACTTCACCTTCTCCTTCTCCTTCTTCTGCTTCTTCTGATTCACCCTCCAGACCTCACCTTCTCCTTCTCCTTCTTCTACTTCTTCTGATTCACCCTCCAGACTTCACCTTCTCCTTCTCCTTCTTCTGCTTCTTCTGATTCACCCTCCAGACTTCACCTTCTCCTTCTCCTTCTTCTGCTTCTTCTGATTCACCCTCCAGACTTGATCTTCTCCTTCTCCTTCTTCTGCTTCTTCTGATTCACCCTGCAGACTTCACCTTCTCCTTTTCCTTCTTCTGCTACTTCTGATTCACCCTCCAGACTTCGCCTTCTCCTTTTCCTTCTTCTACATCTTCTGATTCACCCTCCAGACTTCACCTTCTCCTTCTTCTTCTACTTCTTCTGATTCACCCTCCAGCCTTCACCTTCTCCTTCTCCTTCTTCTGCTTCTTCTGATTCACCCTCCAGACTTCAGCTTCTCCTTCTCCTTCTTCTGCTTCTTCTGATTCACCCTCCTGACTTCACCTTCTCCTTCTCCTTCTTCTGCTTCTCCTGATTCACCCTCCAGACTTCACCTTCTCCTTCTCCTTCTTCTGCTTCTTCTGCTTCACCCTCGAGACTTCACCTTCTCCTTCTCCATCTTCTGCTTCTTCTGATTCACCCTCCAGACTTCACCTTCTCCTTCTCCTTCTTCTGCTTCTTCTGATTCACCCTCCAGACTTCATCTTCTCCTTCTCCTTCTTCTGCTTCTTCTGATTCACCCTCCAGACTTCACCTTCTCCTTCTCCTTCTTCTACTTCTTCTGATTCACCCTCCAGACTTCACCTTCTCCTTCTCCATCTTCTGCTTCTTCTGCTTCACCCTCCAGACTTCACCTTCTCCTTCTCCTTCTTCTGCTTCTTCTGCTGCGCCCTCCAGACTTCACCTTCTCCTTCTCCTTCTTCTGCTTCTTCTGCTTCACCCTCCAGACTTCACCTTCTCCTTCTCCTTCTTCTACTTCTTCTGCTTCACGCCCCTGACTTCACCTTCTCCTTCTCCTTCTTCTGCTTCTTCTGATTCACCCTCCTAACTTCACCTTCTCCTTCTCCTTCTTCTGCTTCTTCTGATTCACCCTCCTGACTTCACCTTCTCCTTCTCCTTCTTCTGCTTCTTCTGATTCACCCTCCAGACTTCACCTTCTCCTTCTCCTTCTTCTGCTTCTTCTGATTCACCCTCCAGACTTCACCTTCTCCTTCTCCTTCTTCTGCTTCTTCTGATTCACCCCCCAGACCTCACCTTCTCCTTCTCCTTCTTCTACTTCTTCTGATTCACACTCCAGACTTCATCTTCTCCTTCTCCTTCTTCTGCTTCTTCTGATTCACCCTCCAGACTTCACCTTCTCCTTCTCCTTCTTCTGCTTCTTCTGATTCACCCTCCAGACTTCACCTTCTCCTTCTCCTTCTTCTACTTCTTCTGATTCACCCTCCAGTCTTCACCTTCTCCTTCTCCTTCTTCTGCTTCTTCTGCTTCACCCTCCAGACTTCACCTTCTCCTTCTCTTTCTTCTGCTTCTTCTGATTCACCCTCCAGACTTCACCTTCTCCTTCTCCTTCTTCTGATTCTTCTGATTCACCCTCCAGACTTCACCTTCGCCTTCTCCTTCTTCTGCTTCTTCTGATTCACCCTCCTGACTTCACCTTCTCCTTCTCCTTCTTCTACTTCTTCTGATTCACCCTCCTGACTTCACCTTCTCCTTCTCCTTCTTCTACATCTTCTGCTTCACCCTCCAGACTTCACCTTCTCCTTCTCCTTCTTCTACTTCTTCTGATTCACCCTCCAGACTTCACCTTCTCCTTCTCCTTCTTCTGCTTCTTCTGATTCACCCTCCAGACTTCACCTTCTCCTTCTCCTTATTCTGCTTCTTCTGATTCACCCTCCAGACTTCACCTTCTCCTTCTCCTTCTTCTGCTTCTTCTGATTCACCCTCCAGACATCACCTTCTCCTTCTCCTTCTTCTACTTCTTCTGATTCACCCTCCAGACTTCACCTTCTCCTTCTCCTTCTTCTACTTCTTCTGATTCACCCTCCAGACTGCACCATCTCCTTCTCCTTCTTCTGCTTCTTCTGATTCACCCTCCAGACTTCACCTTCTCCTTCTCCTTTTTCTGCTTCTTCTGATTCACCCTCCAGACTTCACCTTCTCCTTCTCCTTCTCCTGCTTCTTCTGATACACCCTTCAGACTTCACCTTCTCCTTCTCCTTCTTCTGCTTCTTCTGATTCACCCTCCAGACCTCACCTTCTCCTTCTCCTTCTTCTACTTCTTCTGATTCACCCTCCAGACTTCATCTTCTCCTTCTCCTTCTTCTGCTTCTTCTGATTCACCCTCCAGACTTCACCTTCTCCTTCTCCTTCTTCTGCTTCTTCTGATTCACCCTCCAGACTTCACCTTCTCCTTCTCCTTCTTCTACTTCTTCTGATTCACCCTCCTGACTTCACCTTCTCCTTCTCCTTCTTCTACTTCTTCTGATTCACCCTCCAGACTTCACCTTCTCCTTCTCCTTCTTCTGCTTCTTCTGATTCACGCTCCAGACTTCACCTTCTCCTTCTCCTTATTCTGCTTCTTCTGATTCACCCTCCAGACTTCACCTTCTCCTTCTCCTTCTTCTGCTTCTTCTGATTCACCCTCCAGACTTCACCTTCTCCTTCTCCTTCTTCTGCTTCTTCTGATTCACCCTCCAGACTTGATCTTCTCCTTCTCCTTCTTCTGCATCTTCTGATTCACACTCCAGACTTCACCTTCTCCTTTTCCTTCTTCTGCTACTTCTGATACACCCTCCAGACTTCGCCTTCTCCTTCTCCTTCTTCTACTTCTTCTGATTCACCCTCCAGACTTCACCTTCTCCTTCTTCTTCTACTTCTTCTGATTCACCCTCCAGTCTTCACCTTCTCCTTCTCCTTCTTCTGCTTCTTCTGATTCACCCTCCAGACTTCACCTTCTCCTTCTCCTTCTTCTGCTTCTTCTGATTCACCCTCCTGACTTCACCTTCTCCTTCTCCTTCTTCTGCTTCTCCTGATTCACCCTCCAGACATCACCTTCTCCTTCTCCTTCTTCTACTTCTTCTGATTCACCCTCCAGACTTCACCTTCTCCTTCTACTTCTTATCTTCTTCTGATTCACCCCCCAGACATCACCTTCTCCTTCTCCTTCTTCTACTTCTTCTGATTCACCCTCCAGACTTCACCTTCTCCTTCTCCTTCTTCTGCTTCTTCTGCTTCACCCTCGAGACTTCACCTTCTCCTTCTCCTTCTTCTGCTTCTTCTGATTCACCCTCCAGACTTCACCTTCTCCTTCTCCTTCTTCTGCTTCTTCTGATTCACCCTCCAGACTTCATCTTCTCCTTCTCCTTCTTCTGCTTCTTCTGATTCACCCTCCAGACTTCACCTTCTCCTTCTCCTTCTTCTGCTTCTTCTGATTCACCCTCCTGACTTCACCTTCTCCTTCTCCTTCTTCTGCTTCTCCTGATTCACCCTCCAGACATCACCTTCTCCTTCTCCTTCTTCTACTTCTTCTGATTCACCCTCCAGACTTCAACTTCTCCTTCTACTTCTTCTGCTTCTTCTGATTCACCCCCCAGACATCACCTTCTCCTTCTCCTTCTTCTACTTCTTCTGATTCACCCCCCAGACTTCACCTTCTCCTTCTCCTTCTTCTGCTTCTTCTGATTCACCCTCCAGACTTCACCTTCTCCTTCTCCTTCTTCTGCTTCTTCTGATTCACCCTCCAGACTTCATCTTCTCCTTCTCCTTCTTCTGCTTCTTCTGATTCACCCTCCAGACTTCACCTTCTCCTTCTCCTTCTTCTGCTTCTTCTGCTTCACCCTCGAGACTTCACCTTCTCCTTCTCCTTCTTCTGCTTCGTCTGATTCACCCTCCAGACTTCACCTTCTCCTTCTCCTTCTTCTGCTTCTTCTGATTCACCCTCCAGACTTCATCTTCTCCTCCTTCTTCTGCTTCTTCTGATTCACCCTCCAGACTTCACCTTCTCCTTCTCCTTCTTCTGCTTCTTCTGATTCACCCTCCAGACTTCACCTTCTCCTTCTCCTTCTTCTACTTCTTCTGATTCACCCTCCAGACTTCAGTTTCTCCTTCTCCTTCTTCTACTTCTTCTGATTCACCCTCCAGTCTTCACCTTCTCCTTCTCCTTCTTCTGCTTCTTCTGCTTCACCCTCCAGACTTCACCTTCTCCTTCTCTTTCTTCTGCTTCTTCTGATTCACCCTCCAGACTTCACCTTCTCCTTCACCTTCTTCTGATTCTTCTGATTCACCCTCCAGACTTCACCTTCTCCTTCTCCTTCTTCTGCTTCTTCTGATTCACCCTCCTGACTTCACCTTCTCCTTCTCCTTCTTCTACTTCTTCTGATTCACCCTCCTGACTTCACCTTCTCCTTCTCCTTCTTCTACTTCTTCTGCTTCACCCTCCAGACTTCACCTTCCCCTTCTCCTTCTTCTACTTCTTCTGATTCACCCTCCAGACTGCACCATCTCCTTCTCCTTCTTCTGCTTCTTCTGATTCACCCTCCAGACTTCACCTTCTCCTTCTCCTTTTTATGCTTCTTCTGATTCACCCTCCAGACATCACCTTCTCCTTCTCCTTCTTCTACTTCTTCCGATTCACCCTCCAGACTTCACCTTCTCCTTCTCCTTCTTCTACTTCTTCTGATTCAACCTCCAGACTGCACCATCTCCTTCTCCTTCTTCTGCTTCTTCTGATTCACCCTCCAGACTTCACCTTCTCCTTCTCCTTTTTCTGCTTCTTCTGATTCACCCTCCAGACTTCACCTTCTCCTTCTCCTTCTTCTGCTTCTTCTGATACACCCTTCAGACTTCACCTTCTCCTTCTCCTTCTTCTGCTTCTTCTGATTCACCCTCCAGACCTCACCTTCTCCTTCTCCTTCTTCTACTTCTTCTGATTCACCCTCCAGACTTCACCTTCTCCTTCTCCTTCTTCTGCTTCTTCTGATTCACCCTCCAGACTTCACCTTCTCCTTCTCCTTCTTCTGCTTCTTCTGATTCACCCTCCAGACTTGATCTTCTCCTTCTCCTTCTTCTGCTTCTTCTGATTCACCCTGCAGACTTCACCTTCTCCTTTTCCTTCTTCTGCTACTTCTGATTCACCCTCCAGACTTCGCCTTCTCCTTTTCCTTCTTCTACATCTTCTGATTCACCCTCCAGACTTCACCTTCTCCTTCTTCTTCTACTTCTTCTGATTCACCCTCCAGCCTTCACCTTCTCCTTCTCCTTCTTCTGCTTCTTCTGATTCACCCTCCAGACTTCAGCTTCTCCTTCTCCTTCTTCTGCTTCTTCTGATTCACCCTCCTGACTTCACCTTCTCCTTCTCCTTCTTCTGCTTCTCCTGATTCACCCTCCAGACTTCACCTTCTCCTTCTCCTTCTTCTGCTTCTTCTGCTTCACCCTCGAGACTTCACCTTCTCCTTCTCCATCTTCTGCTTCTTCTGATTCACCCTCCAGACTTCACCTTCTCCTTCTCCTTCTTCTGCTTCTTCTGATTCACCCTCCAGACTTCATCTTCTCCTTCTCCTTCTTCTGCTTCTTCTGATTCACCCTCCAGACTTCACCTTCTCCTTCTCCTTCTTCTACTTCTTCTGATTCACCCTCCAGACTTCACCTTCTCCTTCTCCATCTTCTGCTTCTTCTGCTTCACCCTCCAGACTTCACCTTCTCCTTCTCCTTCTTCTGCTTCTTCTGCTGCGCCCTCCAGACTTCACCTTCTCCTTCTCCTTCTTCTGCTTCTTCTGCTTCACCCTCCAGACTTCACCTTCTCCTTCTCCTTCTTCTACTTCTTCTGCTTCACGCCCCTGACTTCACCTTCTCCTTCTCCTTCTTCTGCTTCTTCTGATTCACCCTCCTAACTTCACCTTCTCCTTCTCCTTCTTCTGCTTCTTCTGATTCACCCTCCTGACTTCACCTTCTCCTTCTCCTTCTTCTGCTTCTTCTGATTCACCCTCCAGACTTCACCTTCTCCTTCTCCTTCTTCTGCTTCTTCTGATTCACCCTCCAGACTTCACCTTCTCCTTCTCCTTCTTCTGCTTCTTCTGATTCACCCCCCAGACCTCACCTTCTCCTTCTCCTTCTTCTACTTCTTCTGATTCACACTCCAGACTTCATCTTCTCCTTCTCCTTCTTCTGCTTCTTCTGATTCACCCTCCAGACTTCACCTTCTCCTTCTCCTTCTTCTGCTTCTTCTGATTCACCCTCCAGACTTCACCTTCTCCTTCTCCTTCTTCTACTTCTTCTGATTCACCCTCCAGTCTTCACCTTCTCCTTCTCCTTCTTCTGCTTCTTCTGCTTCACCCTCCAGACTTCACCTTCTCCTTCTCTTTCTTCTGCTTCTTCTGATTCACCCTCCAGACTTCACCTTCTCCTTCTCCTTCTTCTGATTCTTCTGATTCACCCTCCAGACTTCACCTTCGCCTTCTCCTTCTTCTGCTTCTTCTGATTCACCCTCCTGACTTCACCTTCTCCTTCTCCTTCTTCTACTTCTTCTGATTCACCCTCCTGACTTCACCTTCTCCTTCTCCTTCTTCTACATCTTCTGCTTCACCCTCCAGACTTCACCTTCTCCTTCTCCTTCTTCTACTTCTTCTGATTCACCCTCCAGACTTCACCTTCTCCTTCTCCTTCTTCTGCTTCTTCTGATTCACCCTCCAGACTTCACCTTCTCCTTCTCCTTATTCTGCTTCTTCTGATTCACCCTCCAGACTTCACCTTCTCCTTCTCCTTCTTCTGCTTCTTCTGATTCACCCTCCAGACATCACCTTCTCCTTCTCCTTCTTCTACTTCTTCTGATTCACCCTCCAGACTTCACCTTCTCCTTCTCCTTCTTCTACTTCTTCTGATTCACCCTCCAGACTGCACCATCTCCTTCTCCTTCTTCTGCTTCTTCTGATTCACCCTCCAGACTTCACCTTCTCCTTCTCCTTTTTCTGCTTCTTCTGATTCACCCTCCAGACTTCACCTTCTCCTTCTCCTTCTCCTGCTTCTTCTGATACACCCTTCAGACTTCACCTTCTCCTTCTCCTTCTTCTGCTTCTTCTGATTCACCCTCCAGACCTCACCTTCTCCTTCTCCTTCTTCTACTTCTTCTGATTCACCCTCCAGACTTCATCTTCTCCTTCTCCTTCTTCTGCTTCTTCTGATTCACCCTCCAGACTTCACCTTCTCCTTCTCCTTCTTCTGCTTCTTCTGATTCACCCTCCAGACTTCACCTTCTCCTTCTCCTTCTTCTACTTCTTCTGATTCACCCTCCTGACTTCACCTTCTCCTTCTCCTTCTTCTACTTCTTCTGATTCACCCTCCAGACTTCACCTTCTCCTTCTCCTTCTTCTGCTTCTTCTGATTCACGCTCCAGACTTCACCTTCTCCTTCTCCTTATTCTGCTTCTTCTGATTCACCCTCCAGACTTCACCTTCTCCTTCTCCTTCTTCTGCTTCTTCTGATTCACCCTCCAGACATCACCTTCTCCTTCTCCTTCTTCTACTTCTTCTGATTCACCCTCCAGACTTCACCTTCTCCTTCTCCTTCTTCTACTTCTTCTGATTCACCCTCCAGACTGCACCATCTCCTTCTCCTTCTTCTGCTTCTTCTGATTCACCCTCCAGACTTCACCTTCTCCTTCTCCTTTTTCTGCTTCTTCTGACTCACCCTCCAGACTTCACCTTCTCCTTCTCCTTCTTCTGCTTCTTCTGATACACCCTTCAGACTTCACCTTCTCCTTCTCCTTCTTCTGCTTCTTCTGATTCACCCTCCAGACCTCACCTTCTCCTTCTCCTTCTTCTACTTCTTCTGATTCACCCTCCAGACTTCACCTTCTCCTTCTCCTTCTTCTGCTTCTTCTGATTCACCCTCCAGACCTCACCTTCTCCTTCTCCTTCTTCTACTTCTTCTGATTCACCCTCCAGACTTCACCTTCTCCTTCTCCTTCTTCTGCTTCTTCTGATTCACCCTCCAGACTTCACCTTCTCCTTCTCCTTATTCTGCTTCTTCTGATTCACCCTCCAGACTTCACCTTCTCCTTCTCCTTCTTCTGCTTCTTCTGATTCACCCTCCAGACATCACCTTCTCCTTCTCCTTCTTCTACTTCTTCTGATTCACCCTCCAGACTTCACCTTCTCCTTCTCCTTCTTCTACTTCTTCTGATTCACCCTCCAGACTGCACCATCTCCTTCTCCTTCTTCTGCTTCTTCTGATTCACCCTCCAGACTTCACCTTCTCCTTCTCCTTTTTCTGCTTCTTCTGATTCACCCTCCAGACTTCACCTTCTCCTTCTCCTTCTCCTGCTTCTTCTGATACACCCTTCAGACTTCACCTTCTCCTTCTCCTTCTTCTGCTTCTTCTGATTCACCCTCCAGACCTCACCTTCTCCTTCTCCTTCTTCTACTTCTTCTGATTCACCCTCCAGACTTCATCTTCTCCTTCTCCTTCTTCTGCTTCTTCTGATTCACCCTCCAGACTTCACCTTCTCCTTCTCCTTCTTCTGCTTCTTCTGATTCACCCTCCAGACTTCACCTTCTCCTTCTCCTTCTTCTACTTCTTCTGATTCACCCTCCTGACTTCACCTTCTCCTTCTCCTTCTTCTACTTCTTCTGATTCACCCTCCAGACTTCACCTTCTCCTTCTCCTTCTTCTGCTTCTTCTGATTCACGCTCCAGACTTCACCTTCTCCTTCTCCTTATTCTGCTTCTTCTGATTCACCCTCCAGACTTCACCTTCTCCTTCTCCTTCTTCTGCTTCTTCTGATTCACCCTCCAGACATCACCTTCTCCTTCTCCTTCTTCTACTTCTTCTGATTCACCCTCCAGACTTCACCTTCTCCTTCTCCTTCTTCTACTTCTTCTGATTCACCCTCCAGACTGCACCATCTCCTTCTCCTTCTTCTGCTTCTTCTGATTCACCCTCCAGACTTCACCTTCTCCTTCTCCTTTTTCTGCTTCTTCTGATTCACCCTCCAGACTTCACCTTCTCCTTCTCCTTCTTCTGCTTCTTCTGATACACCCTTCAGACTTCACCTTCTCCTTCTCCTTCTTCTGCTTCTTCTGATTCACCCTCCAGACCTCACCTTCTCCTTCTCCTTCTTCTACTTCTTCTGATTCACCCTCCAGACTTCACCTTCTCCTTCTCCTTCTTCTGCTTCTTCTGATTCACCCTCCAGACTTCACCTTCTCCTTCTCCTTCTTCTGCTTCTTCTGATTCACCCTCCAGACTTGATCTTCTCCTTCTCCTTCTTCTGCTTCTTCTGATTCACCCTGCAGACTTCACCTTCTCCTTTTCCTTCTTCTGCTACTTCTGATTCACCCTCCAGACTTCGCCTTCTCCTTTTCCTTCTTCTACATCTTCTGATTCACCCTCCAGACTTCACCTTCTCCTTCTTCTTCTACTTTTTCTGATTCACCCTCCAGCCTTCACCTTCTCCTTCTCCTTCTTCTGCTTCTTCTGATTCACCCTCCAGACTTCAGCTTCTCCTTCTCCTTCTTCTGCTTCTTCTGATTCACCCTCCTGACTTCACCTTCTCCTTCTCCTTCTTCTGCTTCTCCTGATTCACCCTCCAGACATCACCTTCTCCTTCTACTTCTTCTGCTTCTTCTGATTCACCCCCCAGACATCACCTTCTCCTTCTCCTTCTTCTACTTCTTCTGATTCACCCTCCAGACTTCACCTTCTCCTTCTCCTTCTTCTGCTTCTTCTGCTTCACCCTCGAGACTTCACCTTCTCCTTCTCCTTCTTCTGCTTCTTCTGATTCACCCTCCAGACTTCACCTTCTGCTTCTCCTTCTTCTGCTTCTTCTGATTCACCCTCCAGACTTCACCTTCTCCTTCTCCTTCTTCTGCTTCTTCTGATTCACCCTCCAGACTTGATCTTCTCCTTCTCCTTCTTCTGCTTCTTCTGATTCACACTCCAGACTTCACCTTCTCCTTTTCCTTCTTCTACTTCTTCTGCTTCACCCTCCAGACTTCACCTTCCCCTTCTCCTTCTTCTACTTCTTCTGATTCACCCTCCAGACTGCACCATCTCCTTCTCCTTCTTCTGCTTCTTCTGATTCACCCTCCAGACTTCACCTTCTCCTTCTCCTTTTTATGCTTCTTCTGATTCACCCTCCAGACATCACCTTCTCCTTCTCCTTCTTCTACTTCTTCCGATTCACCCTCCAGACTTCACCTTCTCCTTCTCCTTCTTCTTCTTCTTCTGATTCACCCTCCAGACTGCACCATCTCCTTCTCCTTCTTCTGCTTCTTCTGATTCACCCTCCAGACTTCACCTTCTCCTTCTCTTTTTTCTGCTTCTTCTGATTCACCCTCCAGACTTCACCTTCTCCTTCTCCTTCTTCTGCTTCTTCTGATACACCCTTCAGACTTCACCTTCTCCTTCTCCTTCTTCTGCTTCTTCTGATTCACCCTCCAGACCTCACCTTCTCCTTCTCCTTCTTCTACTTCTTCTGATTCACCCTCCAGACTTCACCTTCTCCTTCTCCTTCTTCTGCTTCTTCTGATTCACCCTCCAGACTTCACCTTCTCCTTCTCCTTCTTCTGCTTCTTCTGATTCACCCTCCAGACTTGATCTTCTCCTTCTCCTTCTTCTGCTTCTTCTGATTCACCCTGCAGACTTCACCTTCTCCTTTTCCTTCTTCTGCTACTTCTGATTCACCCTCCAGACTTCGCCTTCTCCTTTTCCTTCTTCTACATCTTCTGATTCACCCTCCAGACTTCACCTTCTCCTTCTTCTTCTACTTCTTCTGATTCACCCTCCAGCCTTCACCTTCTCCTTCTCCTTCTTCTGCTTCTTCTGATTCACCCTCCAGACTTCAGCTTCTCCTTCTCCTTCTTCTGCTTCTTCTGATTCACCCTCCTGACTTCACCTTCTCCTTCTCCTTCTTCTGCTTCTCCTGATTCACCCTCCAGACTTCACCTTCTCCTTCTCCTTCTTCTGCTTCTTCTGCTTCACCCTCGAGACTTCACCTTCTCCTTCTCCATCTTCTGCTTCTTCTGATTCACCCTCCAGACTTCACCTTCTCCTTCTCCTTCTTCTGCTTCTTCTGATTCACCCTCCAGACTTCATCTTCTCCTTCTCCTTCTTCTGCTTCTTCTGATTCACCCTCCAGACTTCACCTTCTCCTTCTCCTTCTTCTACTTCTTCTGATTCACCCTCCAGACTTCACCTTCTCCTTCTCCATCTTCTGCTTCTTCTGCTTCACCCTCCAGACTTCACCTTCTCCTTCTCCTTCTTCTGCTTCTTCTGCTGCGCCCTCCAGACTACACCTTCTCCTTCTCCTTCTTCTGCTTCTTCTGCTTCACCCTCCAGACTTCACCTTCTCCTTCTCCTTCTTCTACTTCTTCTGCTTCACGCCCCTGCCTTCACCTTCTCCTTCTCCTTCTTCTGCTTCTTCTGATTCACCCTCCTAACTTCACCTTCTCCTTCTCCTTCTTCTGCTTCTTCTGATTCACCCTCCTGACTTCACCTTCTCCTTCTCCTTCTTCTGCTTCTTCTGATTCACCCTCCTAACTTCACCTTCTCCTTCTCCTTCTTCTGCTTCTTCTGATTCACCCTCCTGACTTCACCTTCTCCTTCTCCTTCTTCTGCTTCTTCTGCTTCACCCTCCAGACTTCACCTTCTCCTTCTCTTTCTTCTGCTTCTTCTGATTCACCCTCCAGACTTCACCTTCTCCTTCTCCTTCTTCTGATTCTTCTGATTCACCCTCCAGACTTCACCTTCGCCTTCTCCTTCTTCTGCTTCTTCTGATTCACCCTCCTGACTTCACCTTCTCCTTCTCCTTCTTCTACTTCTTCTGATTCACCCTCCTGACTTCACCTTCTCCTTCTCCTTCTTCTACATCTTCTGCTTCACCCTCCAGACTTCACCTTCTCCTTCTCCTTCTTCTACTTCTTCTGATTCACCCTCCAGACTTCACCTTCTCCTTCTCCTTCTTCTGCTTCTTCTGATTCACCCTCCAGACTTCACCTTCTCCTTCTCCTTATTCTGCTTCTTCTGATTCACCCTCCAGACTTCACCTTCTCCTTCTCCTTCTTCTGCTTCTTCTGATTCACCCTCCAGACATCACCTTCTCCTTCTCCTTCTTCTACTTCTTCTGATTCACCCTCCAGACTTCACCTTCTCCTTCTCCTTCTTCTACTTCTTCTGATTCACCCTCCAGACTGCACCATCTCCTTCTCCTTCTTCTGCTTCTTCTGATTCACCCTCCAGACTTCACCTTCTCCTTCTCCTTTTTCTGCTTCTTCTGATTCACCCTCCAGACTTCACCTTCTCCTTCTCCTTCTCCTGCTTCTTCTGATACACCCTTCAGACTTCACCTTCTCCTTCTCCTTCTTCTGCTTCTTCTGATTCACCCTCCAGACCTCACCTTCTCCTTCTCCTTCTTCTACTTCTTCTGATTCACCCTCCAGACTTCATCTTCTCCTTCTCCTTCTTCTGCTTCTTCTGATTCACCCTCCAGACTTCACCTTCTCCTTCTCCTTCTTCTGCTTCTTCTGATTCACCCTCCAGACTTCACCTTCTCCTTCTCCTTCTTCTACTTCTTCTGATTCACCCTCCTGACTTCACCTTCTCCTTCTCCTTCTTCTACTTCTTCTGATTCACCCTCCAGACTTCACCTTCTCCTTCTCCTTCTTCTGCTTCTTCTGATTCACGCTCCAGACTTCACCTTCTCCTTCTCCTTATTCTGCTTCTTCTGATTCACCCTCCAGACTTCACCTTCTCCTTCTCCTTCTTCTGCTTCTTCTGATTCACCCTCCAGACATCACCTTCTCCTTCTCCTTCTTCTACTTCTTCTGATTCACCCTCCAGACTTCACCTTCTCCTTCTCCTTCTTCTACTTCTTCTGATTCACCCTCCAGACTGCACCATCTCCTTCTCCTTCTTCTGCTTCTTCTGATTCACCCTCCAGACTTCACCTTCTCCTTCTCCTTTTTCTGCTTCTTCTGATTCACCCTCCAGACTTCACCTTCTCCTTCTCCTTCTTCTGCTTCTTCTGATACACCCTTCAGACTTCACCTTCTCCTTCTCCTTCTTCTGCTTCTTCTGATTCACCCTCCAGACCTCACCTTCTCCTTCTCCTTCTTCTACTTCTTCTGATTCACCCTCCAGACTTCACCTTCTCCTTCTCCTTCTTCTGCTTCTTCTGCTTCACCCTCCAGACCTCACCTTCTCCTTCTCCTTCTTCTACTTCTTCTGATTCACCCTCCAGACTTCACCTTCTCCTTCTCCTTCTTCTGCTTCTTCTGATTCACCCTCCAGACTTCACCTTCTCCTTCTCCTTATTCTGCTTCTTCTGATTCACCCTCCAGACTTCACCTTCTCCTTCTCCTTCTTCTGCTTCTTCTGATTCACCCTCCAGACATCACCTTCTCCTTCTCCTTCTTCTACTTCTTCTGATTCACCCTCCAGACTTCACCTTCTCCTTCTCCTTCTTCTACTTCTTCTGATTCACCCTCCAGACTGCACCATCTCCTTCTCCTTCTTCTGCTTCTTCTGATTCACCCTCCAGACTTCACCTTCTCCTTCTCCTTTTTCTGCTTCTTCTGATTCACCCTCCAGACTTCACCTTCTCCTTCTCCTTCTCCTGCTTCTTCTGATACACCCTTCAGACTTCACCTTCTCCTTCTCCTTCTTCTGCTTCTTCTGATTCACCCTCCAGACCTCACCTTCTCCTTCTCCTTCTTCTACTTCTTCTGATTCACCCTCCAGACTTCATCTTCTCCTTCTCCTTCTTCTGCTTCTTCTGATTCACCCTCCAGACTTCACCTTCTCCTTCTCCTTCTTCTGCTTCTTCTGATTCACCCTCCAGACTTCACCTTCTCCTTCTCCTTCTTCTACTTCTTCTGATTCACCCTCCTGACTTCACCTTCTCCTTCTCCTTCTTCTACTTCTTCTGATTCACCCTCCAGACTTCACCTTCTCCTTCTCCTTCTTCTGCTTCTTCTGATTCACGCTCCAGACTTCACCTTCTCCTTCTCCTTATTCTGCTTCTTCTGATTCACCCTCCAGACTTCACCTTCTCCTTCTCCTTCTTCTGCTTCTTCTGATTCACCCTCCAGACATCACCTTCTCCTTCTCCTTCTTCTACTTCTTCTGATTCACCCTCCAGACTTCACCTTCTCCTTCTCCTTCTTCTACTTCTTCTGATTCACCCTCCAGACTGCACCATCTCCTTCTCCTTCTTCTGCTTCTTCTGATTCACCCTCCAGACTTCACCTTCTCCTTCTCCTTTTTCTGCTTCTTCTGATTCACCCTCCAGACTTCACCTTCTCCTTCTCCTTCTTCTGCTTCTTCTGATACACCCTTCAGACTTCACCTTCTCCTTCTCCTTCTTCTGCTTCTTCTGATTCACCCTCCAGACCTCACCTTCTCCTTCTCCTTCTTCTACTTCTTCTGATTCACCCTCCAGACTTCACCTTCTCCTTCTCCTTCTTCTGCTTCTTCTGATTCACCCTCCAGACTTCACCTTCTCCTTCTCCTTCTTCTGCTTCTTCTGATTCACCCTCCAGACTTGATCTTCTCCTTCTCCTTCTTCTGCTTCTTCTGATTCACCCTGCAGACTTCACCTTCTCCTTTTCCTTCTTCTGCTACTTCTGATTCACCCTCCAGACTTCGCCTTCTCCTTTTCCTTCTTCTACATCTTCTGATTCACCCTCCAGACTTCACCTTCTCCTTCTTCTTCTACTTTTTCTGATTCACCCTCCAGCCTTCACCTTCTCCTTCTCCTTCTTCTGCTTCTTCTGATTCACCCTCCAGACTTCAGCTTCTCCTTCTCCTTCTTCTGCTTCTTCTGATTCACCCTCCTGACTTCACCTTCTCCTTCTCCTTCTTCTGCTTCTCCTGATTCACCCTCCAGACATCACCTTCTCCTTCTACTTCTTCTGCTTCTTCTGATTCACCCCCCAGACATCACCTTCTCCTTCTCCTTCTTCTACTTCTTCTGATTCACCCTCCAGACTTCACCTTCTCCTTCTCCTTCTTCTGCTTCTTCTGCTTCACCCTCGAGACTTCACCTTCTCCTTCTCCTTCTTCTGCTTCTTCTGATTCACCCTCCAGACTTCACCTTCTGCTTCTCCTTCTTCTGCTTCTTCTGATTCACCCTCCAGACTTCACCTTCTCCTTCTCCTTCTTCTGCTTCTTCTGATTCACCCTCCAGACTTGATCTTCTCCTTCTCCTTCTTCTGCTTCTTCTGATTCACACTCCAGACTTCACCTTCTCCTTTTCCTTCTTCTGCTACTTCTGATACACCCTCCAGACTTCGCCTTCTCCTTCTCCTTCTTCTACTTCTTCTGATTCACCCTCCAGACTTCACCTTCTCCTTCTTCTTCTACTTCTTCTGATTCACCCTCCAGTCTTCACCTTCTCCTTCTCCTTCTTCTGCTTCTTCTGATTCACCCTCCAGACTTCACCTTCTCCTTCTCCTTCTTCTGCTTCTTCTGATTCACCCTCCTGACTTCACCTTCTCCTTCTCCTTCTTCTGCTTCTCCTGATTCACCCTCCAGACATCACCTTCTCCTTCTCCTTCTTCTACTTCTTCTGATTCACCCTCCAGACTTCACCTTCTCCTTCTACTTCTTATCTTCTTCTGATTCACCCCCCAGACATCACCTTCTCCTTCTCCTTCTTCTACTTCTTCTGATTCACCCTCCAGACTTCACCTTCTCCTTCTCCTTCTTCTGCTTCTTCTGCTTCACCCTCGAGACTTCACCTTCTCCTTCTCCTTCTTCTACTTCTTCTGATTCACCCTCCAGACTTCACCTTCTCCTTCTCCTTCTTCTGCTTCTTCTGCTTCACCCTCGAGACTTCACCTTCTCCTTCTCCTTCTTCTGCTTCTTCTGATTCACCCTCCAGACTTCACCTTCTGCTTCTCCTTCTTCTGCTTCTTCTGATTCACCCTCCAGACTTCACCTTCTCCTTCTCCATCTTCTGCTTCTTCTGATTCACCCTCCAGACTTGATCTTCTCCTTCTCCTTCTTCTGCTTCTTCTGATTCACACTCCAGACTTCACCTTCTCCTTTTCCTTCTTCTGCTACTTCTGATACACCCTCCAGACTTCGCCTTCTCCTTCTCCTTCTTCTACTTCTTCTGATTCACCCTCCAGACTTCACCTTCTCCTTCTTCTTCTACTTCTTCTGATTCACCCTCCAGTCTTCACCTTCTCCTTCTCCTTCTTCTGCTTCTTCTGATTCACCCTCCAGACTTCACCTTCTCCTTCTCCTTCTTCTGCTTCTTCTGATTCACCCTCCTGACTTCACCTTCTCCTTCTCCTTCTTCTGCTTCTCCTGATTCACCCTCCAGACATCACCTTCTCCTTCTCCTTCTTCTACTTCTTCTGATTCACCCTCCAGACTTCACCTTCTCCTTCTACTTCTTATCTTCTTCTGATTCACCCCCCAGACATCACCTTCTCCTTCTCCTTCTTCTACTTCTTCTGATTCACCCTCCAGACTTCACCTTCTCCTTCTCCTTCTTCTGCTTCTTCTGCTTCACCCTCGAGACTTCACCTTCTCCTTCTCCTTCTTCAGCTTCTTCTGATTCACCCTCCAGACTTCACCTTCTCCTTCTCCTTCTTCTGCTTCTTCTGATTCACCCTCCAGACTTCATCTTCTCCTTCTCCTTCTTCTGCTTCTTCTGATTCACCCTCCAGACTTCACCTTCTCCTTCTCCTTCTTCTGCTTCTTCTGATTCACCCTCCTGACTTCACCTTCTCCTTCTCCTTCTTCTGCTTCTCCTGATTCACCCTCCAGACATCACCTTCTCCTTCTCCTTCTTCTACTTCTTCTGATTCACCCTCCAGACTTCACCTTCTCCTTCTACTTCTTCTGCTTCTTCTGATTCACCCCCCAGACATCACCTTCTCCTTCTCCTTCTTCTACTTCTTCTGATTCACCCTCCAGACTTCACCTTCTCCTTCTCCTTCTTCTGCTTCTTCTGCTTCACCCTCGAGACTTCACCTTCTCCTTCTCCTTCTTCTGCTTCTTCTGATTCACCCTCCAGACTTCACCTTCTCCTTCTCCTTCTTCTGCTTCTTCTGATTCACCCTCCAGACTTCATCTTCTCCTTCTCCTTCTTCTGCTTCCTCTGATTCACCCTCCAGACTTCACCTTCTCCTTCTCCTTCTTCTGCTTCTTCTGATTCACCCTCCAGACTTCGCCTTTTCCTTCTCCTTCTTCTACTTCTTCTGATTCACCCTCCAGACTTCACCTTCACCTTCTCCTTCTTCTACTTCTTCTGATTCACCCTCCAGTCTTCACCTTCTCCTTCTCCTTCTTCTGCTTCTTCTGATTCACCCTCCAGACTTCACCTTCTCCTTCTCCTTCTTCTGCTTCTTCTGATTCACCCCCCAGACCTCACCTTCTCCTTCTCCTTCTTCTACTTCTTCTGATTCACCCTCCACTCTTCATCTTCTCCTTCTCCTTCTTCTGCTTCTTCTGCTTCACCCTCGAGACTTCACCTTCTCCTTCTCCTTCTTCTGCTTCTTCTGATTCACCCTCCAGACTTCACCTTCTCCTTCTCCTTCTTCTACTTCTTCTGATTCACCCTCCAGACTTCACCTTCTCCTTCTCCTTCTTCTGCTTCTTCTGATTCACCCTCCAGACTTCACCTTCTCCTTCTCCTTCTTCTGCTTCTTCTGATTCACCCTCCAGACTTCATCTTCTCCTCCTTCTTCTGCTTCTTCTGATTCACCCTCCAGACTTCACCTTCTCCTTCTCCTTCTTCTGCTTCTTCTGATTCACCCTCCAGACTTCACCTTCTCCTTCTCCTTCTTCTACTTCTTCTGATTCACCCTCCAGACGTCAGTTTCTCCTTCTCCTTCTTCTACTTCTTCTGATTCACCCTCCAGTCTTCACCTTCTCCTTCTCCTTCTTCTGCTTCTTCTGCTTCACCCTCCAGACTTCACCTTCTCCTTCTCTTTCTTCTGCTTCTTCTGATTCACCCTCCAGACTTCACCTTCTCCTTCACCTTCTTCTGATTCTTCTGATTCACCCTCCAGACTTCACCTTCTCCTTCTCCTTCTTCTGCTTCTTCTGATTCACCCTCCTGACTTCACCTTCTCCTTCTCCTTCTTCTACTTCTTCTGATTCACCCTCCTGACTTCACCTTCTCCTTCTCCTTCTTCTACTTCTTCTGCTTCACCCTCCAGACTTCACCTTCCCCTTCTCCTTCTTCTACTTCTTCTGATTCACCCTCCAGACTGCACCATCTCCTTCTCCTTCTTCTGCTTCTTCTGATTCACCATCCAGACTTCACCTTCTCCTTCTCCTTTTTATGCTTCTTCTGATTCACCCTCCAGACTTCACCTTCTCCTTCTCCTTCTTCTGCTTCTTCTGATACACCCTTCAGACTTCACCTTCTCCTTCTCCTTCTTCTGCTTGTTCTGATTCACCCTCCAGACTTCATCTTCTACTTCTCCTTCTTCTGCTTCTTCTGATTCACCCTCCAGACTTCACCTTCTCCTTCTCCTTCTTCTGCTTCTTCTGATTCACCCTCCAGACTTCACCTTCTCCTTCTCCTTCTTCTACTTCTTCTGATTCACCCTCCAGACTTCACCTTCTCCTTCTCCTTCTTCTGCTTCTTCTGATTCACCCTCCAGACTTCATCTTCTCCTCCTTTTTCTGCTTCTTCTGATTCACCCTCCAGACTTCACCTTCTCCTTTTCCTTCTTCTGCTACTTCTGATTCACCCTCCAGACTTCGCCTTCTCCTTCTCCTTCTTCAACTTCTTCTGATTCACCCTCCAGACTTCACCTTCTCCTTCTTCTTCTACTTCTTCTGATTCACCCTCCAGTCTTCACCTTCTCCTTCTCCTTCTTCTGCTTCTTCTGATTCACTCTCCTGACTTCACCTTCTCCTTCTCCTTCTTCTGCTTCTCCTGATTCACCCTCCAGACATCACCTTCTCCTTCTCCTTCTTCTACTTCTTCTGATTCACCCTCCAGACTTCACCTTCTCCTTCTACTTCTTCTGCTTCTTCTGATTCACCCCCCAGACATCACCTTCTCCTTCTCCTTCTTCTACTTCTTCTGATTCACCCTCCAGACTTCACCTTCTCCTTCTCCTTCTTCTGCTTCTCCTGCTTCACCCTCGAGACTTCACCTTCTCCTTCTCCTTCTTCTGCTTCTTCTGATTCACCCTCCAGACTTCACCTTCTCCTTCTCCTTCTTCTGCTTCTTCTGATTCACCCTCCAGACTTCATCTTCTCCTTCTCCTTCTTCTGCTTCTTCTGATTCACCCTCCAGACTTCACCTTCTCCTTCTCCTTCTTCTGCTTCTTCTGATTCACCCTCCAGACTTCGCCTTTTCCTTCTCCTTCTTCTACTTCTTCTGATTCACCCTCCAGACTTCACCTTCTCCTTCTCCTTCTTCTACTTCTTCTGATTCACTCTCCAGTCTTCACCTTCTCCTTCTCCTTCTTCTGCTTCTTCTGATTCACCCTCCAGACTTCACCTTCTCCTTCTCCTTCTTCTGCTTCTTCTGATTCACCCTGCCGACTTCACCTTCTCCTTCTCCTTCTTCTGCTTCTTCTGATTCACCCTCCAGACTTCACCTTCTCCTTCTCCTTCTTCTACTTCTTCTGATTCACCATCCAGACTTCACCTTCTCCTTCTACTTCTTCTCCTTCTTCTGATTCACCCTCCAGACTTCACCTTCTCCTTCTCCTTTTTCTGCTTCTTCTGATTCACCCTCCAGACTTCACCTTCTCCTTCTCCTTCTTCTGCTTCTTCTGATTCACTCTCCAGACTTCACCTTCTCCTTCTCCTTCTTCTGCTTCTTCTGATTCACCCTCCAGACTTCACCTTCTCCTTCTCCTTCTTCTACTTCTTCTGATTCACCCTCCAGACTTCACCTTCCCCTTCTCCTTCTTCTGCTTCTTCTGATTCACCCTCCAGACTTCACCTTCTCCTTCTCCTTCGTCTACTTCTTCGGATTCACCCTCCAGACTACACCTTCTCCTTCTCCTTCTTCTGCTTCTTCTGCTTCACCCTCCAGACTTCACCTTCTCCTTCTCCTTCTTCTACTTCGTCTGATTCACACTCCAGACTTCACCTTCTCCTTCTCCTTCTTCTACTTCTTCTGATTCACCCTCCTGACTTCACCTTCTCCATCTCCTTCTTCTGTTTCTTCTCCTTCACCCTCCAGACTTCACCTTCTCCTTCTCCTTCTTCTGCTTCTTCTGCTTCACCCTCCAGACTTCACCTTCTCCTTCTCCTTCTTCTGCTTCTTCTGCTTCACCCTCCTGACTTCACCTTCTCCTTCTCCTTCTTCTACTTCTTCTGATTCACCCTCCAGACTTCACCTTCGCCTTCTCCTTCTTCTGCTTCTTCTGCTTCACCCTCCAGCCTTCACCTTCTCCTTCTCCTTCTTCTGCTTCTTCTGCTTCGCCCTCCAGACTTCACCTTCTCCTTTTCCACTTCTGCTTCTTTTGCTTCACCCTCCAGACTTCACCTTCTCCTTCTCCTTCTTCTGCTTCTTCTGCTTCACCCTCCTGACTTCACCTTCTCCTTCTCCTTCTTCTACTTCTTCTGATTCACCCTCCAGACTTCACCTTCTCCTTCTCCTTCTTCTGCTTCTTCTGCTTCACCCTCCAGACTTCACCTTCTCCTTCTCCTTCTTCTGCTTCTTCTCTGCGCCCTCCAGACTTCACCTTCTCCTTCTCCTTCTTCTGCTTCTTCTGCTTCACCTTCCTGACTTCACCTTCTCCTTCTCCTTCTTCGACTTCTTCTGCTTCACCCCCCTGACTTCACCTTCTCCTTCTCCTTCTTCTGCTTCTTCTGATTCACCCTCCTAACTTCACCTTCTCCTTCTCCTTCTTCTGCTTCTTCTGATTCAGCCTCCTGACCTCACCTTCTCCTTCTCCTTCTTCTGCTTCTTCTGATTCACCCTCCAGACTTCACCTTCTCCTTCTCCTTCTTCTGCTTCTTCTGCTTCACCCTCCAGACTTCACCTTCTCCTTCTCCTTCTTCTGCTTCTTCTGCTTCGCCCTCCAGACTTCACCTTCTCCTTTTCCGCTTCTGCTTCCTTAGCTTCACCCTCCAGACTTCACCTACTCCTTCTCCTTCTTCTGCTTCTTCTGCTTCACCCTCCTGACTTCACCTTCTCCTTCTCCTTTTTCTACTTCTTCTGATTCACCCTCCAGACTTCACCTTCTCCTTCTCCTTCTTCTTCTTCTTCTGCTTCACCCTCCAGACTTCACCTTCTCCTTCTCCTTCTTCTGCTTCTTCTCTGCGCCCTCCAGACTTCACCTTCTCCTTCTCCTTCTTCTGCTTCTTCTGCTTCACCTTCCTGACTTCACCTTCTCCTTCTCCTTCTTCGACTTCTTCTGCTTCACCCCCCTGACTTCACCTTCTCCTTCTCCTTCTTCTGCTTCTTCTGATTCACCCTCCTAACTTCACCTTCTCCTTCTCCTTCTTCTGCTTCTTCTGATTCAGCCTCCTGACCTCACCTTCTCCTTCTCCTTCTTCTGCTTCTTCTGATTCACCCTCCAGACTTCACCTTCTCCTTCTCCTTCTTCTGCTTCTTCTGATTCACCCTCCAGACTTCACCTTCTTCTGCTTCTTCTGCTTCACACTCCTGACTTCACCTTCTCCTTCTCCTTCTTCTACTTCTTCTGATTCACCCTTCAGACTTCACCTTCTCCTTCTCCTTCTTCTGCTTCTTCTGCTGCGCCCTCCAGACTTCACCTTCTCCTTCTCCTTCTTCTGCTTCTTCTCCTTTACCTTCCTGACTTCACCTTCTCCTTCTCCTTCTTCTACTTCTTCTGCTTCACCCCCCTGACTTCAACTTCTCCTTCTCCTTCTTCTGCTTCTTCTGATTCACCCTACTAACTTCACCTTCTCCTTCTCCTTTTTCTGCTTCTTCTGATTCACCCTCCTGACCTCACCTTCTCCTTCTCCTTCTTCTGCTTCTTCTGATTCACCCTCCAGACTTCATCTTCTCCTTCTCCTTCTTCTGCTTCTTCTGATTCACCCTCCAGACTTCACCTTCTCCTTCTCCTTCTTCTGCTTCTTCTGATTCACCCTCCTGACCTCACCTTCTCCTTCTCCTTCTTCTACTTCTTCTGATTCACCCTCCAGACTTCATCTTCGCCTTCTCCTTCTTCTGCTTCTTCTGATTCACCCTCCAGACTTCACCTTCTCCTTCTCCTTCTTCTGCTTCTTCTGATTCAACCTCCAGACTTCACCTTCTCCTTCTCCTTCTTCTACTTCTTCTGATTCACCCTCCAGACTTCACCTTCTCCTTCTCCTTCTTCTACTTCTTCTGATTCACCCTCCAGTCTTCACCTTCTCCTTCTTCTTCTTCTGCTTCTTCTGCTTCACCCTCCAGACTTCACCTTCTCCTTCTCTTTCTTCTGCTTCTTCTGATTCACCCTCCAGACTTCACCTTCTCCTTCTCCTTCTTCTGATTCTTCTGATTCACCCTCCAGACTTCACCTTCTCCTTCCCCTTCTTCTGCTTCTTCTGATTCACCCTCCTGACTTCACCTTCTCCTTCTCCTTCTTCTACTTCTTCTGATTCACCCTCCTGACTTCACCTTCTCCTTCTCCTTCTTCTCCTTCTTCTGCTTCACCCTCCAGACTTCACCTTCTCCTTCTCCTTCTTCTACTTCTTCTGATTCACCCTCCAGACTTCACCTTCTCCTTCTCCTTCGTCTGCTTCTTCTGATTCACCCTCCAGACTTCACCTTCTCCTTCTTATTCTGCTTCTTCTGATTCACCCTCCAGACTTCACCTTCTCCTTCTCCTTCTTCTGCTTCTTCTGATTCACCCTCCAGACTTCACCTTCTCCTTCTCCTTCTTCTGCTTCTTCTGATTCACCCTCCAGACTTCACCTTCTCCTTCTCCTTCTTCTACTTCTTCTGATTCACCCTCCAGACTTCATCTTCTCTTTCTCCTTCTTCTACTTCTTCTGATTCACACTCCAGACTTCACCTTCTCCTTCTCCTTCTTCTACTTCTTCTGATTCACCCTCCAGACTTCACCTTCTCCTTCTCCTTCTTCTACTTCTTCTGATTCACCCTCCAGACTTCACCTTCTCCTTCACCTTCTTCTGCTTCTTCTGATTCACCTCCAGACTTCACCTTCTCCTTCTCCTTCTTCTGCTTCTTCCGATTCACCCTTCAGACTTCACCTTCTCCTTCTCCTTCTTCTGCTTCTTCTGATTCACCCTCCAGACCTCACCTTCCCCTTCTCCTTCTTATACATCTTCTGATTCACCCTCCAGACTTCATCTTCTCCTTCTCCTTCTTGTGCTTCTTCTGATTCACCCTCCAGACTTCACCTTCTCCTTCTCCTTCTTCTGCTTCTTCTGATTCACCCTCCAGACTTCGCCTTCTCCTTCTTCTACTTCTTCTGATTCACCCTCCAGACTTCACCTTCTCCTTCTCCTTCTTCTACTTCTTCTGATTCACCCTCCAGTCTTCACCTTCTCCTTCTCCTTCTTCTGCTTCTTCTGATTCACCCTCCAGAATTCACCTTCTCCTTCTCCTTCTTCTGCTTCTTCTGATTCACCCTCCTGACTTCACCTTCTCCTTCTCCTTCTTCTGCTTCTTCTGATTCACCCTCCAGACTTCACCTTCTCCTTCTCCTTCTTCTACTTCTTCTGATTCACCCTCCAGACTTCACCTGCTCCTTCTACCTCTTCTGCTTCTTCTGATTCACCCTCCAGACTTCACCTTCTCCTTCTCCTTCTTCTGCTTCTTCTGATTCACCCTCCAGACTTCACCTTCTCCTTCTCCTGCTTCTGCTTCTTCTGATTCACCCTCCAGACTTCACCTTCTCCTTCTCCTTCGTCTACTTCTTCTGATTCACCCTCCAGTCTACACCTTCTCCTTTTCCTTCTTCTACATCTTCTGATACACCCTCCAGACTTCACCTTCTCCTTCTCCTTCTTCTGCTTCTTCTGATTCACCCTCCAGACTTCACCTTCTCATTCTCCTTCTTCTACTTCTTCTGATTCACACTCCAAACTTCACCTTCTCCTTCTCCTTCTACTTCTTCTGATTCACCCTCCAGACTTCACCTTCTCCTTCTCCTTCTTCTACTTCTTCTGCTTCTCCCTCCAGACTTCACCTTCTCCTTCTCCTTCTTCTGCTTCTTCTGATTCACCCTCCAGACTTCACCTTCTCCTTCTCCTTCTTCTACTTCTTCTGATTCACCCTCCAGACTTCACCTTCTCCTTCTCCTTCTTCTACTTCTTCTGATTCACCCTCCAGACTTCACCTTCTCCTTCTCCTTCTTCTACTTCTTCTGATTCACCCTCCTGACTTCACCTTATCCTTCTCCTTCTTCTGCTTCTTCTGCTTCACCCTCCAGACTTCACCTTCTCCTTCTCCTTCTTCTGCTTCTTCTGCTTCACTCTCCAGACTTCACCTTCTCCTTCTGCTTCTTCTGCTTCTTCTGCTTCACCCTCCTGACTTCACCTTCTGCTACTCCTTCTTCTACTTCTTCTGATTCACCCTCCAGACTTCACCTTCTCCTTCTCCTTCATCTGCTTTTTCTGCTTCAGCCTCCAGAATTCACCTTCTCCTTCTCCTTCTTCTGCTTCTTCTGCTTCGCCCTCCAGACTTCACCTTCTCCTTCTCCTTCTTCTGCTTCTTCTGCTTCACCCTCCAGACTTCACCTTCTCCTTCTCCTTCTTCTGCTTCTTCTGCTTCACCCTCCTGACTTCACCTTCTCCTTCTCCTTCTTCTACTTCTTCTGATTCACCCTCCAGACTTCACCTTCTCCTTCTCCTTCTTCTGCTTCTACGGCTTCACCCTCCAGACTTCACCTTCTCCTTCTCCTTTTTCTGCTTCTTCTGCTGCGCCCTCCAGACTTGACCTTCTCCTTCTCCTTCTTCTGCTTCTTCTGCTTCACCCTCCTGACTTCACCTTCTCCTTCTCCTTATTCTACTTCTTCTGCTTCACCCCCCTGACTTCACCTTCTCCTTCTCCTTCTTCTGCTTCTTCTGATTCACCCTCCTATCTTCACCTTCTCCTTCTCCTTCTTCTGCTTCTTCTGATTCACCCTCCTGACTTCACCTTCTCCTTCTCCTTCTTCTGCTTCTTCTGATCCACCCTCCAGACTTCACCTTCTACTTCTCCTTCTTCTGCTTCTTCTGATTCACCCTCCAGACTTCACCTTCTCCTTCTTCTATTCTTCTGATTCACCCTCCAGACTTCACCTTCTTCTTCTCCTACTTCTACTTCTTCTGATTCACCCTCCAGACTTCACCTTCTCCTTCTCCTTCTTCTGCTTCTTCTGCTTCACCCTCCAGACTTCACCTTCTCCTTCTCCTTTTTCTACTTCTTCTGATTCACCCTCCAGACTTCACCTTCTCCTTCTCCTTCTTCTGCTTCTTCTGATTCACCCGACTAACTTCACCTTCTCCTTCTCCTTTTTCTGCTTCTTCTGATTCACCCTCCAGACTTCATCTTCTCCTTCTCCTTCTTCTGCTTCTTCTGATTCACCCTCCAGACTTCACCTTCTCCTTCTCCTTCTTCTGCTTCTTCTGATTCACCCTCCTGACCTCACCTTCTCCTTCTCATTCTTCTACTTCTTCTGATTCACCCTCCAGACTTCATCTTCGCCTTCTCCTTCTTCTGCTTCTTCTGAATCACCCTCCAGACTTCACCTTCTCCTTCTCCTTCTTCTGCTTCTTCTGATTCAACCTCCAGACTTCACCTTCTCCTTCTCCTTCTTCTACTTCTTCTGATTCACCCTCCAGAATTCACCTTCTCCTTCTCCTTCTTCTACTTCTTCTGATTCACCCTCCAGTCTTCACCTTCTCCTTCTACTTCTTCTGCTTCTTCTGCTTCACCCTCCAGACTCCACCTTCTCCTTCTCTTTCTTCAGCTTCTTCTGATTCACCCTCCAGACTTCACCTTCTCCTTCTCCTTCTTCTGATTCTTCTGATTCACCCTCCAGACTTCACCTTCTCCTTCCCCTTCTTCTGCTTCTTCTGATTCACCCTCCTGACTTCACCTTCTCCTTCTCCTTCTTCTACTTCTTCTGATTCACCCTCCTGACTTCACCTTCTCCTTCTCCTTCTTCTCCTTCTTCTGCTTCACCCTCCAGACTTCACCTTCTCCTTCTCCTTCTTCTACTTCTTCTGATTCACCCTCCAGACTTCACCTTCTCCTTCTCCTTCGTCTGCTTCTTCTGATTCACCCTCCAGACTTCACCTTCTCCTTCTTATTCTGCTTCTTCTGATTCACCCTCCAGACTTCACCTTCTCCTTCTCCTTCTTCTGCTTCTTCTGATTCACACTCCAGACTTCACCTTCTCCTTCTCCTTCTTCTGCTTCTTCTGATTCACCCTCCAGACTTCACCTTCTCCTTCTCCTTCTTCTACTTCTTCTGATTCACCCTCCAGACTTCATCTTCTCCTTCTCCTTCTTCTACTTCTTCTGATTCACACTCCAGACTTCACCTTCTCCTTCTCCTTCTTCTACTTCTTCTGATTCACCCTCCAGACTTCACCTTCTCCTTCTCCTTCTTCTCCTTCTTCTGATTCACCCTCCAGACTTCACCTTCTCCTTCACCTTCTTCTGCTTCTTCTGATTCACCTCCAGACTTCACCTTCTCCTTCTCCTTCTTCTGCTTCTTCCGATTCACCCTTCAGACTTCACCTTCTCCTTCTCCTTCTTCTGCTTCTTCTGATTCACCCTCCAGACCTCACCTTCCCCTTCTCCTTCTTATACATCTTCTGATTCACCCTCCAGACTTCATCTTCTCCTTCTCCTTCTTGTGCTTCTTCTGATTCACCCTCCAGACTTCACCTTCTCCTTCTCCTTCTTCTGCTTCTTCTGATTCACCCTCCTGACTTCACCTTCTCCTTCTCCTTCTTCTGCTTCTTCTGATTCACCCTCCAGACTTCACCTTCTCCTTCTCCTTCTTCTACTTCTTCTGATTCACCATCCAGACTTCACCTTCTCCTTCTACTTCTTCTCCTTCTTCTGATTCACCCTCCAGACTTCACCTTCTCCTTCTCCTTCTTCTGCTTCTTCTGATTCACCCTCCAGACTTCACCTTCTCCTTCTCCTTCTTCTGCTTCTTCTGATTCACTCTCCAGACTTCACCTTCTCCTTCTCCTTCTTCTGCTTCTTCTGATTCACCCTCCAGACTTCACCTTCCCCTTCTCCTTCTTCTACTTCTTCTGATTCACCCTCCAGACTTCACCTTCGCCTTCTCCTTCTTCTGCTTCTTCTGCTTCACCCTCCAGACTTCACCTTCTCCTTCTCCTTCTTCTGCTTCTTCTGCTTCGCAATCCAGACTTCACCTTCTCCTTTTCCACTTCTGCTTCTTTTGCTTCACCCTCCAGACTTCACCTTCTCCTTCTCCTTCTTCTGCTTCTTCTGCTTCACCCTCCTGACTTCACCTTCTCCTTCTCCTTCTTCTACTTCTTCTGATTCACCCTCCAGACTTCACCTTCTCCTTCTCCTTCTTCTGCTTCTTCTGCTTCACCCTCCAGACTTCACCTTCTCCTTCTCCTTCTTCTGCTTCTTCTCTGCGCCCTCCAGACTTCACCTTCTCCTTCTCCTTCTTCTGCTTCTTCTGCTTCACCTTCCTGACTTCACCTTCTCCTTCTCCTTCTTCGACTTCTTCTGCTTCACCCCCCTGACTTCACCTTCTACCTCTCCTTCTTCTGCTTCTTCTGATTCACCCTCCTAACTTCACCTTCTCCTTCTCCTTCTTCTGCTTCTTCTGATTCAGCATCCTGACCTCACCTTCTCCTTCTCCTTCTTCTGCTTCTTCTGATTCACCCTCCAGACTTCACCTTCTCCTTCTCCTTCTTCTGCTTCTTCTGCTTCACCCTCCAGACTTCACCTTCTCCTTCTCCTTCTTCTGCTTCTTCTGCTTCGCCCTCCAGACTTCACCTTCTCCTTTTCCGCTTCTGCTTCTTTAGCTTCACCCTCCAGACTTCACCTTCTCCTTCTCCTTCTTCTGCTTCTTCTGCTTCACCCTCCTGACTTCACCTTCTCCTTCTCCTTTTTCTACTTCTTCTGATTCACCCTCCAGACTTCACCTTCTCCTTCTCCTTCTTCTGCTTCTTCTGCTTCACCCTCCAGACTTCACCTTCTCCTTCTCCTTCTTCTGCTTCTTCTCTGCGCCCTCCAGACTTCACCTTCTCCTTCTCCTTCTTCTGCTTCTTCTGCTTCACCTTCCTGACTTCACCTTCTCCTTCTCCTTCTTCGACTTCTTCTGCTTCACCCCCCTGACTTCACCTTCTCCTTCTCCTTCTTCTGCTTCTTCTGATTCACCCTCCTAACTTCACCTTCTCCTTCTCCTTCTTCTGCTTCTTCTGATTCAGCCTCCTGACCTCACCTTCTCCTTCTCCTTCTTCTGCTTCTTCTGATTCACCCTCCAGACTTCACCTTCTCCTTCTCCTTCTTCTGCTTCTTCTGATTCACCCTCCAGACTTCACCTTCTTCTGCTTCTTCTGCTTCACACTCCTGACTTCACCTTCTCCTTCTCCTTCTTCTACTTCTTCTGATTCACCCTTCAGACTTCACCTTCTCCTTCTCCTTCTTCTGCTTCTTCTGCTGCGCCCTCCAGACTTCACCTTCTCCTTCTCCTTCTTCTGCTTCTTCTCCTTTACCTTCCTGACTTCACCTTCTCCTTCTCCTTCTTCTACTTCTTCTGCTTCACCCCCCTGACTTCAACTTCTCCTTCTCCTTCTTCTGCTTCTTCTGATTCACCCTACTAACTTCACCTTCTCCTTCTCCTTTTTCTGCTTCTTCTGATTCACCCTCCTGACCTCACCGTCTCCTTCTCCTTCTTCTGCTTCTTCTGATTCACCCTCCAGACTTCATCTTCTGCTTCTCCTTCTTCTGCTTCTTCTGATTCACCCTCCAGACTTCACCTTCTCCTTCTCCTTCTTCTGCTTCTTCTGATTCACCCTCCTGACCTCACCTTCTCCTTCTCCTTCTTCTACTTCTTCTGATTCACCCTCCAGACTTCATCTTCGCCTTCTCCTTCTTCTGCTTCTTCTGATTCACCCTCCAGACTTCACCTTCTCCTTCTCCTGCTTCTGCTTCTTCTGATTCAACCTCCAGACTTCACCTTCTCCTTCTCCTTCTTCTACTTCTTCTGATTCACCCTCCAGACTTCACCTTCTCCTTCTCCTTCTTCTACTTCTTCTGATTCACCCTCCAGTCTTCACCTTCTCCTTCTACTTCTTCTGCTTCTTCTGCTTCACCCTCCAGACTTCACCTTCTACTTCTCTTTCTTCTGCTTCTTCTGATTCACCCTCCAGACTTCACCTTCTCCTTCTCCTTCTTCTGATTCTTCTGATTCACCCTCCAGACTTCACCTTCTCCTTCTCCTTCTTCTACTTCTTCTGATTCACCCTCCTGACTTCACCTTCTCCTTCTCCTTCTTCTCCTTCTTCTGCTTCACCCTCCAGACTTCACCTTCTCCTTCTCCTTCTTCTACTTCTTCTGATTCACCCTCCAGACTTCACCTTCTCCTTCTCCTTCTTCTACTTCTTCTGATTCACCCTCCAGACTTCACCTTCTCCTTCGTCTGCTTCTTCTGATTCACCCTCCAGACTTCACCTTCTCCTTCTCCTTCTTCTGCTTCTGCTGATTCACCCTCCAGACTTCACCTTCTCCTTCTCCTTCTTCTGCTTCTTCTGATTCACCCTCCAGACTTCACCTTCTCCTTCTCCTTCTTCTGCTTCTTCTGATTCACCCTCCAGACTTCACCTTCTCCTTCTCCTTCTTCTACTTCTTCTGATTCACCCTCCAGACTTCACCTTCTCCTTCTCCTTCTTCTACTTCTTCTGATTCACCCTCCAGACTTCATCTTCTCCTTCTCCTTCTTCTACTTCTTCTGATTCACACTCCAGACTTCACCTTCTCCTTCTCCTTCTTCTGCTTCTTCTGCTTCACCCTCCTGACTTCACCTTCTCCTTCTCCTTCTTCTACTTCTTCTGATTCACCCTCCAGACTTCACCTTCTCCTTCTCCTTCTTCTGCTTCTTCTGCTTCACCCTCCAGACTTCACCTTCTCCTTCTCCTTCTTCTGCTTCTTCTCTGCGCCCTCCAGACTTCACCTTCTCCTTCTCCTTCTTCTGCTTCTTCTGCTTCACCTTCCTGACTTCACCTTCACCTTCTCCTTCTTCGACTTCTTCTGCTTCACCCCCCTGACTTCACCTTCTCCTTCTCCTTCTTCTGCTTCTTCTGATTCACCCTCCTAACTTCACCTTCTCCTTCTCCTTCTTCTGCTTCTTCTGATTCAGCATCCTGACCTCACCTTCTCCTTCTCCTTCTTCTGCTTCTTCTGATTCACCCTCCAGACTTCACCTTCTCCATCTCCTTCTTCTGCTTCTTCTGCTTCACCCTCCAGACTTCACCTTCTCCTTCTCCTTCTTCTGCTTCTTTTGCTTCGCCCTCCAGACTTCACCTTCTCCTTTTCCGCTTCTGCTTCTTTAGCTTCACCCTCCAGACTTCACCTTCTCCTTCTCCTTCTTCTGCTTCTTCTGCTTCACCCTCCTGACTTCACCTTCTCCTTCTCCTTTTTCTACTTCTTCTGATTCACCCTCCAGACTTCACCTTCTCCTTCTCCTTCTTCTGCTTCACCCTCCAGACTTCACCTTCTCCTTCTCCTTCTTCTGCTTCTTCTCTGCGCCCTCCAGACTTCACCTTCTCCTTCTCCTTCTTCTGCTTCTTCTGCTTCACCTTCCTGACTTCACCTTCTCCTTCTCCTTCTTCGACTTCTTCTGCTTCACCCCCCTGACTTCACCTTCTCCTTCTCCTTCTTCTGCTTCTTCTGATTCACCCTCCTAACTTCACCTTCTCCTTCTCCTTCTTCTGCTTCTTCTGATTCAGCCTCCTGACCTCACCTTCTCCTTCTCCTTCTTCTGCTTCTTCTGATTCACCCTCCAGACTTCACCTTCTCCTTCTCCTTCTTCTGCTTCTTCTGATTCACCCTCCAGACTTCACCTTCTTCTGCTTCTTCTGCTTCACACTCCTGACTTCACCTTCTCCTTCTCCTTCTTCTACTTCTTCTGCTTCACCCTTCAGACTTCACCTTCTCCTTCTCCTTCTTCTGCTTCTTCTGCTGCGCCCTCCAGACTTCACCTTCTCCTTCTCCTTCTTCTGTTTCTTCTCCTTTACCTTCCTGACTTCACCTTCTCCTTCTCCTTCTTCTACTTCTTCTGCTTCACCCCCCTGACTTCAACTTCTCCTTCTCCTTCTTCTGCTTCTTCTGATTCACCCTACTAACTTCACCTTCTCCTTCTCCTTTTTCTGCTTCTTCTGATTCACCCTCCTGACCTCACCTTCTCCTTCTCCTTCTTCTGCTTCTTCTGATTCACCCTCCAGACTTCATCTTCGCCTTCTCCTTCTTCTGCTTCTTCTGATTCACCCTCCAGACTTCACCTTCTCCTTCTCCTTCTTCTGCTTCTTCTGATTCAACCTCCAGACTTCACCTTCTCCTTCTCCTTCTTCTACTTCTTCTGATTCACCCTCCAGACTTCACCTTCTCCTTCTCCTTCTTCTACTTCTTCTGATTCACCCTCCAGTCTTCACCTTCTCCTTCTACTTCTTCTGCTTCTTCTGCTTCACCCTCCAGACTTCACCTTCTCCTTCTCCTTCTTCTGCTTCTTCTCTGCGCCCTCCAGACTTCACCTTCTCCTTCTCCTTCTTCTGCTTCTTCTGCTTCACCTTCCTGACTTCACCTTCTCCTTCTCCTTCTTCGACTTCTTCTGCTTCACCCCCCTGACTTCACCTTCTCCTTCTCCTTCTTCTGCTTCTTCTGATTCACCCTCCTAACTTCACCTTCTCCTTCTCCTTCTTCTGCTTCTTCTGATTCAGCATCCTGACCTCACCTTCTCCTTCTCCTTCTTCTGCTTCTTCTGATTCACCCTCCAGACTTCACCTTCTCCATCTCCTTCTTCTGCTTCTTCTGCTTCACCCTCCAGACTTCACCTTCTCCTTCTCCTTCTTCTGCTTCTTTTGCTTCGCCCTCCAGACTTCACCTTCTCCTTTTCCGCTTCTGCTTCTTTAGCTTCACCCTCCAGACTTCACCTTCTCCTTCTCCTTCTTCTGCTTCTTCTGCTTCACCCTCCTGACTTCACCTTCTCCTTCTCCTTTTTCTACTTCTTCTGATTCACCCTCCAGACTTCACCTTCTCCTTCTCCTTCTTCTGCTTCACCCTCCAGACTTCACCTTCTCCTTCTCCTTCTTCTGCTTCTTCTCTGCGCCCTCCAGACTTCACCTTCTCCTTCTCCTTCTTCTGCTTCTTCTGCTTCACCTTCCTGACTTCACCTTCTCCTTCTCCTTCTTCGACTTCTTCTGCTTCACCCCCCTGACTTCACCTTCTCCTTCTCCTTCTTCTGCTTCTTCTGATTCACCCTCCTAACTTCACCTTCTCCTTCTCCTTCTTCTGCTTCTTCTGATTCAGCCTCCTGACCTCACCTTCTCCTTCTCCTTCTTCTGCTTCTTCTGATTCACCCTCCAGACTTCACCTTCTCCTTCTCCTTCTTCTGCTTCTTCTGATTCACCCTCCAGACTTCACCTTCTTCTGCTTCTTCTGCTTCACACTCCTGACTTCACCTTCTCCTTCTCCTTCTTCTACTTCTTCTGCTTCACCCTTCAGACTTCACCTTCTCCTTCTCCTTCTTCTGCTTCTTCTGCTGAGCCCTCCAGACTTCACCTTCTCCTTCTCCTTCTTCTGTTTCTTCTCCTTTACCTTCCTGACTTCACCTTCTCCTTCTCCTTCTTCTACTTCTTCTGCTTCACCCCCCTGACTTCAACTTCTCCTTCTCCTTCTTCTGCTTCTTCTGATTCACCCTACTAACTTCACCTTCTCCTTCTCCTTTTTCTGCTTCTTCTGATTCACCCTCCTGACCTCACCTTCTCCTTCTCCTTCTTCTGCTTCTTCTGATTCACCCTCCAGACTTCATCTTCGCCTTCTCCTTCTTCTGCTTCTTCTGATTCACCCTCCAGACTTCACCTTCTCCTTCTCCTTCTTCTGCTTCTTCTGATTCAACCTCCAGACTTCACCTTCTCCTTCTCCTTCTTCTACTTCTTCTGATTCACCCTCCAGACTTCACCTTCTCCTTCTCCTTCTTCTACTTCTTCTGATTCACCCTCCAGTCTTCACCTTCTCCTTCTACTTCTTCTGCTTCTTCTGCTTCACCCTCCAGACTTCACCTTCTCCTTCTCTTTCTTCTGCTTCTTCTGATTCACCCTCCAGACTTCACCTTCTCCTTCTCCTTCTTCTGATTCTTCTGATTCACCCTCCAGACTTCACCTTCTCCTTCCCCTTCTTCTGCTTCTTCTGATTCACCCTCCTGACTTCACCTTCTCCTTCTCCTTCTTCTACTTCTTCTGATTCACCCTCCTGACTTCACCTTCTCCTTCTCCTTCTTCTCCTTCTTCTGCTTCACCCTCCAGACTTCACCTTCTCCTTCTCCTTCTTCTACTTCTTCTGATTCACCCTCCAGACTTCACCTTCTCCTTCTCCTTCGTCTGCTTCTTCTGATTCACCCTCCAGACTTCACCTTCTCCTTCTTATTCTGCTTCTTCTGATTCACCCTCCAGACTTCACCTTCTCCTTCTCCTTCTTCTGCTTCTTCTGATTCACCCTCCAGACTTCACCTTCTCCTTCTCCTTCTTCTGCTTCTTCTGATTCACCCTCCAGACTTCACCTTCTCCTTCTCCTTCTTCTACTTCTTCTGATTCACCCTCCAGACTTCATCTTCTCCTTCTCCTTCTTCTACTTCTTCTGATTCACACTCCAGACTTCACCTTCTCCTTCTCCTTCTTCTACTTCTTCTGATTCACCCTCCAGACTTCACCTTCTCCTTCTCCTTCTTCTACTTCTTCTGATTCACCCTCCAGACTTCACCTTCTCCTTCACCTTCTTCTGCTTCTTCTGATTCACCTCCAGACTTCACCTTCTCCTTCTCCTTCTTCTGCTTCTTCCGATTCACCCTTCAGACTTCACCTTCTCCTTCTCCTTCTTCTGCTTCTTCTGATTCACCCTCCAGACCTCACCTTCCCCTTCTCCTTCTTATACATCTTCTGATTCACCCTCTAGACTTCATCTTCTCCTTCTCCTTCTTGTGCTTCTTCTGATTCACCCTCCAGACTTCACCTTCTCCTTCTCCTTCTTCTGCTTCTTCTGATTCACCCTCCAGACTTCGCCTTCTCCTTCTTCTACTTCTTCTGATTAATCCTCCAGTCTTCACCTTCTCCTTCTCCTTCTTCTGCTTCTTCTGATTCACCCTCCAGACTTCACCTTCTCCTTCTCCTTCTTCTGCTTCTTCTGATTCACCCTCCTGACTTCACCTTCTCCTTCTCCTTCTTCTGCTTCTTCTGATTCACCCTCCAGACTTCACCTTCTCCTTCTCCTTCTTCTACTTCTTCTGATTCACCCTCCAGACTTCACCTGCTCCTTCTACCTCTTCTGCTTCTTCTGATTCACCCTCCAGACTTCACCTTCTCCTTCTCCTTCTTCTGCTTCTTCTGATTCACCCTCCAGACTTCACCTTCTCCTTCTCCTTCTTCTGCTACTTCTGATTCAACCTCCAGAATTCACATTCTCCTTCTCCTTCTTCTGCTTCTTCTGATTCACCCTCCAGACTTCACCTTCTCCTTCTCCTTCTTCTACTTCTTCTGTTTCACCCTCCAGACTTCACCTTCTCCTTCTCCTGCTTCTGCTTCTTCTGATTCACCCTCCAGACTTCACCTTCTCCTTCTCCTTCGTCTACTTCTTCTGATTCACCCTCCAGTCTACACCTTCTCCTTTTCCTTCTTCTACATCTTCTGATTCACCCTCCAGACTTCACCTTCTCCTTCTCCTTCTTCTGCTTCTTCTGATTCACCCTCCAGACTTCAACTTCTCATTCTCCTTCTTCTACTTCTTCTGATTCACACTCCAAACTTCACCTTCTCCTTCTCCTTCTTCTACTTCTTCTGATTCACCCTCCAGACTTCACCTTCTCCTTCTCCTTCTTCTACTTCTTCTGCTTCTCCCTCCAGACTTCACCTTCTCCTTCTCCTTCTTCTGCTTCTTCTGATTCACCCTCCAGAATTCACCTTCTCCTTCTCCTTCTTCTACTTCTTCTGATTCACCCTCCAGACTTCACCTTCTCCTTCTCCTTCTTCTACTTCTTCTGATTCACCCTCCAGACTTCACCTTCTCCTTCTCCTTCTTCTACTTCTTCTGATTCACCCTCCTGACTTCACCTTATCCTTCTCCTTCTTCTGCTTCTTCTGCTTCACCCTCCAGACTTCACCTTCTCCTTCTCCTTCTTCTGCTTCTTCTGCTTCACTCTCCAGACTTCACCTTCTCCTTCTGCTTCTTCTGCTTCTTCTGCTTCACCCTCCTGACTTCACCTTCTGCTACTCCTTCTTCTACTTCTTCTGATTCACCCTCCAGACTTCACCTTCTCCTTCTCCTTCTTCTACTTCTTCTGATTCACCCTCCAGACTTCACCTTCTCCTTCTCCTTCTTCTGCTTCTACGGCTTCACCCTCCAGACTTCACCTTCTCCTTCTCCTTCTTCTGCTTCTTCTGCTGCGCCCTCCAGACTTGACCTTCTCCTTCTCCTTCTTCTGCTTCTTCTGCTTCACCCTCCTGACTTCACCTTCTCCTTCTCCTTATTCTACTTCTTCTGCTTCACCCCCCTGACTTCACCTTCTCCTTCTCCTTCTTCTGCTTCTTCTGATTCACCCTCCTATCTTCACCTTCTCCTTCTCCTTCTTCTGCTTCTTCTGATTCACCCTCCTGACTTCACCTTCTCCTTCTCCTTCTTCTGCTTCTTCTGATCCACCCTCCAGACTTCACCTTCTACTTCTCCTTCTTCTGCTTCTTCTGATTCACCCTCCAGACTTCACCTTCTCCTTCTCCTTCTTCTATTCTTCTGATTCACCCTCCAGACTTCACCTTCTTCTTCTCCTACTTCTACTTCTTCTGATTCACCCTCCAGTCTTCACCTTCTCCTTCTCCTTCTTCTGCTTCTTCTGCTTCACCCTCCAGACTTCACCTTCTCCTTCTCCTTTTTCTACTTCTTCTGATTCACCCTCCAGACTTCACCTTCTCCTTCTCCTTCTTCTGCTTCTTCTGATTCACCCTACTAACTTCACCTTCTCCTTTTCCTTTTTCTGCTTCTTCTGATTCACCCTCCTGACCTCACCTTCTCCTTCTCCTTCTTCTGCTTCTTCTGATTCACCCTCCAGACTTCATCTTCTCCTTCTCCTTCTTCTGCTTCTTCTGATTCACCCTCCAGACTTCACCTTCTCCTTCTCCTTCTTCTGCTTCTTCTGATTCTCCCTCCTGACCTCACCTTCTCCTTCTCCTTCTTCTACTTCTTCTGATTCACCCTCCAGACTTCATCTTCGCCTTCTCCTTCTTCTGCTTCTTCTGATTCACCCTCCAGACTTCACCTTCTCCTTCTCCTTCTTCTGCTTCTTCTGATTCAACCTCCAGACTTCACCTTCTCCTTCTCCTTCTTCTACTTCTTCTGATTCACCCTCCAGACTTCACCATCTCCTTCTCCTTCTTCTACTTCTTCTGATTCACCCTCCAGTCTTCACCTTCTCCTTCTACTTCTTCTGCTTCTTCTGCTTCACCCTCCAGACTTCACCTTCTCCTTCTCTTTCTTCTGCTTCTTCTGATTCACCCTCCAGACTTCACCTTCTCCTTCTCCTTCTTCTGATTCTTCTGATTCACCCTCCAGACTTCACCTTCTCCTTCCCCTTCTTCTGCTTCTTCTGATTCACCCTCCTGACTTCACCTTCTCCTTCTCCTTCTTCTACTTCTTCTGATTCACCCTCCTGACTTCACCTTCTCCTTCTCCTTCTTCTCCTTCTTCTGCTTCACCCTCCAGACTTCACCTTCTCCTTCTCCTTCTTCTACTTCTTCTGATTCACCCTCCAGACTTCACCTTCTCCTTCTCCTTCGTCTGCTTCTTCTGATTCACCCTCCAGACTTCACCTTCTCCTTCTTATTCTGCTTCTTCTGATTCACCCTCCAGACTTCACCTTCTCCTTCTCCTTCTTCTGCTTCTTCTGATTGACCCTCCAGACTTCACCTTCTCCTTCTCCTTCTTCTGCTTCTTCTGATTCACCCTCCAGACTTCACCTTCTCCTTCTCCTTCTTCTACTTCTTCTGATTCACCCTCCAGACTTCATCTTCTCCTTCTCCTTCTTCTACTTCTTCTGATTCACACTCCAGACTTCACCTTCTCCTTCTCCTTCTTCTACTTCTTCTGATTCACCCTCCAGACTTCACCATCTCCTTCTCCTTCTTCTACTTCTTCTGATTCACCCTCCAGACTTCACCTTCTCCTTCACCTTCTTCTGCTTCTTCTGATTCACCTCCAGACTTCACCTTCTCCTTCTCCTTCTTCTGCTTCTTCCGATTCACCCTTCAGACTTCACCTTCTCCTTCTCCTTCTTCTGCTTCTTCTGATTCACCCTCCAGACCTCACCTTCCCCTTCTCCTTCTTATACATCTTCTGATTCACCCTCCAGACTTCATCTTCTCCTTCTCCTTCTTGTGCTTCTTCTGATTCACCCTCCAGACTTCACCTTCTCCTTCTCCTTCTTCTGCTTCTTCTGATTCACCCTCCAGACTTCGCCTTCTCCTTCTTCTACTTCTTCTGATTCACCCTCCAGACTTCACCTTCTCCTTCTCCTTCTTCTACTTCTTCTGATTCACCCTCCAGTCTTCACCTTCTCCTTCTCCTTCTTCTGCTTCTTCTGATTCACCCTCCAGACTTCACCTTCTCCTTCTCCTTCTTCTGCTTCTTCTGATTCACCCTCCTGACTTCACCTTCTCCTTCTCCTTCTTCTACTTCTTCTGATTCACCCTCCAGACTTCACCTTCTCCTTCTACCTCTTCTGCTTCTTCTGATTCACCCTCCGGACTTAACCTTCTCCTTCTCCTTCTTCTGCTTCTTCTGATTCACCCTCCAGACTTCACCTTCTCCTTCTCCTTCTTCTGCTACTTCTGATTCTACCTCCAGAATTCACATTCTCCTTCTCCTTCTTCTGCTTCTTCTGATTCACCCTCCAGACTTCACCTTCTCCTTCTCCTTCTTCTACTTCTTCTGTTTCACCCTCCAGACTTCACCTTCTCCTTCTCCTGCTTCTGCTTCTTCTGATTCACCCTCCAGACTTCACCTTCTCCTTCTCCTTCGTCTACTTCTTCTGATTCACCCTCCAGTCTACACCTTCTCCTTTTCCTTCTTCCACATCTTCTGATTCACCCTCCAGACTTCACCTTCTCCTTCTCCTTCTTCTGCTTCTTCTGATTCACCCTCCAGACTTCACCTTCTATTTCTCCTTCTTCTACTTCTTCTGATTCACCCTCCAGACTTCACCTTCTCCTTCTCCTTCTTCTACTTCTTCTGATTCACCCTCCAGACTTCACCTTCTCCTTCTCCTTCTTCTACTTCTTCTGATTCACCCTCCTGACTTCACCTTATCCTTCTCCTTCTTCTGCTTCTTCTGCTTCACCCTCCAGACTTCACCTTCTCCTTCTCCTTCTTCTGCTTCTTCTGCTTCACTCTCCAGACTTCACCTTCTCCTTCTGCTTCTTCTGCTTCTTCTGCTTCACCCTCCTGACTTCACCTTCTGCTACTCCTTCTTCTACTTCTTCTGATTCACCCTCCAGACTTCACCTTCTCCTTCTCCTTCATCTGCTTTTTCTGCTTCAGCCTCCAGAATTCACCTTCTCCTTCTCCTTCTTCTGCTTCTTCTGCTTCGCCCTCCAGACTTCACCTTCTCCTTCTCCTTCTTCTGCTTCTTCTGCTTCACCCTCCAGACTTCACCTTCTCCTTCTCCTTCTTCTGCTTCTTCTGCTTCACCCTCCTGACTTCACCTTCTCCTTCTCCTTCTTCTACTTCTTCTGATTCACCCTCCAGACTTCACCTTCTCCTTCTCCTTCTTCTGCTTCTACGGCTTCACCCTCCAGACTTCACCTTCTCCTTCTCCTTCTTCTGCTTCTTCTGCTGCGCCCTCCAGACTTGACCTTCTCCTTCTCCTTCTTCTGCTTCTTCTGCTTCACCCTCCTGACTTCACCTTCTCCTTCTCCTTATTCTACTTCTTCTGCTTCACCCCCCTGACTTCACCTTCTCCTTCTCCTTCTTCTGCTTCTTCTGATTCACCCTCCTATCTTCACCTTCTCCTTCTCCTTCTTCTGCTTCTTCTGATCCACCCTCCTGACTTCACCTTCTCCTTCTCCTTCTTCTGCTTCTTCTGATCCACCCTCCAGACTTCACCTTCTACTTCTCCTTCTTCTGCTTCTTCTGATTCACCCTCCAGACTTCACCTTCTCCTTCTCCTTCTTCTATTCTTCTGATTCACCCTCCAGACTTCACCTTCTTCTTCTCCTACTTCTACTTCTTCTGATTCACCCTCCAGTCTTCACCTTCTCCTTCTCCTTCTTCTGCTTCACTGCTTCACCCTCCAGACTTCACCTTCTCCTTCTCCTTTTTCTACTTCTTCTGATTCACCCTCCAGACTTCACCTTCTCCTTCTCCTTCTTCTGCTTCTTCTGCTTCACCCTCCAGACTTCACCTTCTCCTTTTCCTTCTTCTGCTTCTTCTCTGTGCCCTCCAGACTTCACCTTCACCTTCTCCTTCTTCTGCTTCTTCTGCTTCACCCTCCTGACTTCACCTTCTCCTTCTCCTTTTTCTACTTCTTCTGATTCACCCTCCAGACTTCACCTTCTCCTTCTCCTTCTTCTGCTTCTTCTGCTTCACCCTCCAGACTTCACCTTCTCCTTCTCCTTCTTCTGCTTCTTCTCTGCGCCCTCCAGACTTCACCTTCTCCTTCTCCTTCTTCTGCTTCTTCTGCTTCACCTTCCTGACTTCACCTTCTCCTTCTCCTTCTTCGACTTCTTCTGCTTCACCCCCCTGACTTCACCTTCTCCTTCTCCTTCTTCTGCTTCTTCTGATTCACCCTCCTAACTTCACCTTCTCCTTCTCCTTCTTCTGCTTCTTCTGATTCAGCCTCCTGACCTCACCTTCTCCTTCTCCTTCTTCTGCTTCTTCTGATTCACCCTCCAGACTTCAACTTCTCCTTCTCCTTCTTCTGCTTCTTCTGATTCACCCTCCAGACTTCACCTTCTTCTGCTTCTTCTGCTTCACTCTCCTGACTTCACCTTCTCCTTCTCCTTCTTCTACTTCTTCTGATTCACCCTTCAGACTTCACCTTCTCCTTCTCCTTCTTCTGCTTCTTCTGCTGCGCCCTCCAGACTTCACCTTCTCCTTCTCCTTCTTCTGCTTCTTCTCCTTTACCTTCCTGACTTCACCTTCTCCTTCTCCTTCTTCTACTTCTTCTGCTTCACCCCCTGACTTCAACTTCTCCTTCTCCTTCTTCTGCTTCTGCTGATTCACCCTACTAACTTCACCTTCTCCTTCTCCTTATTCTGCTTCTTCTGATTCACCCTCCTGACCTCACCTTCTCCTTCTCCTTCTTCTGCTTCTTCTGATTCACCCTCCAGACTTCATCTTCTTCTTCTCCTTCTTCTGCTTCTTCTGATTCACCCTCCAGACTTCACCTTCTCCTTCTCCTTCTTCTGCTTCTTCTGATTCACCCTCCTGACCTCACCTTCTCCTTCTCCTTCTTCTACTTCTTCTGATTCACCCTCCAGACTTCATCTTCGCCTTCTCCTTCTTCTGCTTCTTCTGATTCACCCTCCAGACTTCACCTTCTCCTTCTCCTTCTTCTGCTTCTTCTGATTCAACCTCCAGACTTCACCTTCTCCTTCTCCTTCTTCTACTTCTTCTGATTCACCCTCCAGACTTCACCTTCTCCTTCTCCTTCTTCTGCTTCTTCTGATTCACCCTCCTGACTTCACCTTCTCCTTCTCCTTCTTCTACTTCTTCTGATTCACCCTCCAGACTTCACCATCTCCTTCTCCTTCTTCTACTTCTTCTGATTCACCCTCCAGACTTCACCTTCTCCTTCTCCTTCTTCTACTTCTTCTGATTCACCCTCCTGACTTCACCTTCTCCTTCTCCTTCTTCTCCTTCTTCTGCTTCACCCTCCAGACTTCACCTTCTCCTTCTCCTTCTTCTACTTCTTCTGATTCACCCTCCAGACTTCACCTTCTCCTTCTCCTTCGTCTGCTTCTTCTGATTCACCCTCCAGACTTCACCTTCTCCTTCTTATTCTACTTCTTCTGATTCACCCTCCAGACTTCACCTTCTCCTTCTCCTTCTTCTGCTTCTTCTGATTCACCCTCCAGACTTCACCTTCTCCTTCTCCTTCTTCTGCTTCTTCTGATTCACCCTCCAGACTTCACCTTCTCCTTCTCCTTCTTCTACTTCTTCTGATTCACCCTCCAGACTTCATCTTCTCCTTCTCCTTCTTCTACTTCTTCTGATTCACACTCCAGACTTCACCTTCTCCTTCTCCTTCTTCTACTTCTTCTGATTCACCCTCCAGACTTCACCTTCTCCTTCTCCTTCTTCTACTTCTTCTGATTCACCCTCCAGACTTCACCTTCTCCTTCACCTTTTCTGCTTCTTCTGATTCACCTCCAGACTTCACCTTCTCCTTCTCCTTCTTCTGCTTCTTCCGATTCACCCTTCAGACTTCACCTTCTCCTTCTCCTTCTTCTGCTTCTTCTGATTCACCCTCCAGACCTCACCTTCCCCTTCTCCTTCTTATACATCTTCTGATTCACCCTCCAGACTTCATCTTCTCCTTCTCCTTCTTGTGCTTCTTCTGATTCACCCTCCAGACTTCACCTTCTCCTTCTCCTTCTTCTGCTTCTTCTGATTCAACCTCCAGACTTCGCCTTCTCCTTCTTCTACTTCTTCTGATTCACCCTCCAGACTTCACCTTCTCCTTCTCCTTCTTCTACTTCTTCTGATTCACCCTCCAGTCTTCACCTTCTCCTTCTCCTTCTTCTGCTTCTTCTGATTCACCCTCCAGACTTCACCTTCTCCTTCTCCTTCTTCTGCTTCTTCTGATTCACCCTCCTGACTTCACCTTCTCCTTCTCCTTCTTCTGCTTCTTCTGATTCACCCTCCAGACTTCACCTTCTCCTTCTCCTTCTTCTACTTCTTCTGATTCACCCTCCAGACTTCACCTTCTCCTTCTACCTCTTCTGCTTCTTCTGATTCACCCTCCAGACTTCACCTTCTCCTTCTCCTTCTTCTGCTTCTTCTGATTCACCCTCCAGACTTCACCTTCTCCTTCTCCTTCTTCTGCTACTTCTGATTCAACCTCCAGAATTCACATTCTCCTTCTCCTTCTTCTGCTTCTTCTGATTCACCCTCCAGACTTCACCTTCTCCTTCTCCTTCTTCTACTTCTTCTGTTTCACCCTCCAGACTTCACCTTCTCCTTCTCCTGCTTCTGCTTCTTCTGATTCACCCTCCAGACTTCGCCTTCTCCTTCTCCTTCGTCTACTTCTTCTGATTCACCCTCCAGACTACACCTTCTCCTTCTCCTTCTTCTACATCTTCTGATTCACCCTCCAGACTTCACCTTCTCCTTCTCCTTCTTCTGCTTCTTCTGATTAACCCTCCAGACTTCACCTTCTCATTCTCCTTCTTCTACTTCTTCTGATTCACACTCCAAACTTCACCTTCTCCTTCTCCTTCTTCTACTTCTTCTGATTCACCCTCCAGACTTCACCTTCTCCTTCTCCTTCTTCTACTTCTTCTGCTTCACCCTCCAGACTTCACCTTCTCCTTCTCTTTCTTCTGCTTCTTCTGATTCACCCTCCAGACTTCACTTCTCCTTCTCCTTCTTCTGATTCTTCTGATTCACCCTCCAGACTTCACCTTCTCCTTCCCCTTCTTCTGCTTCTTCTGATTCACCCTCCTGACTTCACCTTCTCCTTCTCCTTCTTCTACTTCTTCTGATTCACCCTCCTGACTTCACCTTCTCCTTCTCCTTCTTCTCCTTCTTCTGCTTCACCCTCCAGACTTCACCTTCTCCTTCTCCTTCTTCTACTTCTTCTGATTCACCCTCCAGACTTCACCTTCTCCTTCTCCTTCGTCTGCTTCTTCTGATTCACCCTCCAGACTTCACCTTCTCCTTCTTATTCTACTTCTTCTGATTCACCCTCCAGACTTCACCTTCTCCTTCTCCTTCTTCTGCTTCTTCTGATTCACCCTCCAGACTTCACCTTCTCCTTCTCCTTCTTCTGCTTCTTCTGATTCACCCTCCAGACTTCACCTTCTCCTTCTCCTTCTTCTACTTCTTCTGATTCACCCTCCAGACTTCATCTTCTCCTTCTCCTTCTTCTACTTCTTCTGATTCACACTCCAGACTTCACCTTCTCCTTCTCCTTCTTCTACTTCTTCTGATTCACCCTCCAGACTTCACCTTCTCCTTCTCCTTCTTCTACTTCTTCTGATTCACCCTCCAGACTTCACCTTCTCCTTCACCTTTTCTGCTTCTTCTGATTCACCTCCAGACTTCACCTTCTCCTTCTCCTTCTTCTGCTTCTTCCGATTCACCCTTCAGACTTCACCTTCTCCTTCTCCTTCTTCTCCTTCTTCTGATTCACCCTCCAGACCTCACCTTCCCCTTCTCCTTCTTATACATCTTCTGATTCACCCTCCAGACTTCATCTTCTCCTTCTCCTTCTTGTGCTTCTTCTGATTCACCCTCCAGACTTCACCTTCTCCTTCTCCTTCTTCTGCTTCTTCTGATTCAACCTCCAGACTTCGCCTTCTCCTTCTTCTACTTCTTCTGATTCACCCTCCAGACTTCACCTTCTCCTTCTCCTTCTTCTACTTCTTCTGATTCACCCTCCAGTCTTCACCTTCTCCTTCTCCTTCTTCTGCTTCTTCTGATTCACCCTCCAGACTTCACCTTCTCCTTCTCCTTCTTCTGCTTCCTCTGATTCACCCTCCTGACTTCACCTTCTCCTTCTCCTTCTTCTGCTTCTTCTGATTCACCCTCCAGACTTCACCTTCTCCTTCTCCTTCTTCTACTTCTTCTGATTCACCCTCCAGACTTCACCTTCTCCTTCTACCTCTTCTGCTTCTTCTGATTCACCCTCCAGACTTCACCTTCTCCTTCTCCTTCTTCTGCTTCTTCTGATTCACCCTCCAGACTTCACCTTCTCCTTCTCCTTCTTCTGCTACTTCTGATTCAACCTCCAGAATTCACATTCTCCTTCTCCTTCTTCTGCTTCTTCTGATTCACCCTCCAGACTTCACCTTCTCCTTCTCCTTCTTCTACTTCTTCTGTTTCACCCTCCAGACTTCACCTTCTCCTTCTCCTGCTTCTGCTTCTTCTGATTCACACTCCAGACTTCGCCTTCTCCTTCTCCTTCGTCTACTTCTTCTGATTCACCCTCCAGACTACACCTTCTCCTTCTCCTTCTTCTACATCTTCTGATTCACCCTCCAGACTTCACCTTCTCCTTCTCCTTCTTCTGCTTCTTCTGATTAACCCTCCAGACTTCACCTTCTCATTCTCCTTCTTCTACTTCTTCTGATTCACACTCCAAACTTCACCTTCTCCTTCTCCTTCTTCTACTTCTTCTGATTCACCCTCCAGACTTCACCTTCTCCTTCTCCTTCTTCTACTTCTTCTGCTTCTCCCTCCAGACTTCACCTTCTCCTTCTCCTTCTTCTGCTTCTTTTGATTCACCCTCCAGACTTCACCTTCTCCTTCTCCTTCTTCTACTTCTTCTGATTCACCCTCCAGACTTCACCTTCTCCTTCTCCTTCTTCTACTTCTTCTGATTCACCCTCCAGACTTCACCTTCTCCTTCTCCTTCTTCTACTTCTTCTGATTCACCCTCCTGACTTCACCTTATCCTTCTCCTTCTTCTGCTTCTTCTGCTTCACCCTCCAGACTTCACCTTCTCCTTCTCCTTCTTCTGCTTCTTCTGCTTCACTCTCCAGACTTCACCTTCTCCTTCTGCTTCTTCTGCTTCTTCTGCTTCACCCTCCTGACTTCACCTTCTGCTACTCCTTCTTCTACTTCTTCTGTTTCACCCTCCAGACTTCACCTTCTCCTTCTCCTGCTTCTGCTTCTTCTGATTCACCCTCCAGACTTCGCCTTCTCCTTCTCCTTCGTCTACTTCTTCTGATTCACCCTCCAGACTACACCTTCTCCTTCTCCTTCTTCTACATCTTCTGATTCACCCTCCAGACTTCACCTTCTCCTTCTCCTTCTTCTGCTTCTTCTGATTAACCCTCCAGACTTCACCTTCTCATTCTCCTTCTTCTACTTCTTCTGATTCACACTCCAAACTTCACCTTCTCCTTCTCCTTCTTCTACTTCTTCTGCTTCACCCTCCAGACTTCACCTTCTCCTTCTCCTTCTTCTGCTTCTTCTCTGCGCCCTCCAGACTTCACCTTCTCCTTCTCCTTCTTCTGCTTCTTCTGCTTCACCTTCCTGACTTCACCTTCTCCTTCTCCTTCTTCGACTTCTTCTGCTTCACCCCCCTGACTTCACCTTCTCCTTCTCCTTCTTCTGCTTCTTCTGATTCACCCTCCTAACTTCACCTTCTCCTTCTCCTTCTTCTGCTTCTTCTGATTCAGCCTCCTGACCTCACCTTCTCCTTCTCCTTCTTCTGCTTCTTCTGATTCACCCTCCAGACTTCAACTTCTCCTTCTCCTTCTTCTGCTTCTTCTGATTCACCCTCCAGACTTCACCTTCTTCTGCTTCTTCTGCTTCACTCTCCTGACTTCACCTTCTCCTTCTCCTTCTTCTACTTCTTCTGATTCACCCTTCAGACTTCACCTTCTCCTTCTCCTTCTTCTGCTTCTTCTGCTGCGCCCTCCAGACTTCACCTTCTCCTTCTCCTTCTTCTGCTTCTTCTCCTTTACCTTCCTGACTTCACCTTCTCCTTCTCCTTCTTCTACTTCTTCTGTTTCACCCCCTGACTTCAACTTCTCCTTCTCCTTCTTCTGCTTCTTCTGATTCACCCTACTAACTTCACCTTCTCCTTCTCCTTATTCTGCTTCTTCTGATTCACCCTCCTGACCTCACCTTCTCCTTCTCCTTCTTCTGCTTCTTCTGATTCTCCCTCCAGACTTCATCTTCTCCTTCTCCTTCTTCTGCTTCTTCTGATTCACCCTCCAGACTTCACCTTCTCCTTCTCCTTCTTCTGCTTCTTCTGATTCACCCTCCTGACCTCACCTTCTCCTTCTCCTTCTTCTACTTCTTCTGATTCACCCTCCAGACTTCATCTTCGCCTTCTCCTTCTTCTGCTTCTTCTGATTCACCCTCCAGACTTCACCTTCTCCTTCTCCTTCTTCCGCTTCTTCTGATTCAACCTCCAGACTTCACCTTCTCCTTCTCCTTCTTCTACTTCTTCTGATTCACCCTCCAGACTTCACCTTCTCCTTCTCCTTCTTCTACTTCTTCTGATTCACCCTCCAGTCTTCACCTTCTCCTTCTACTTCTTCTGCTTCTTCTGCTTCACCCTCCAGACTTCACCTTCTCCTTCTCTTTCTTCTGCTTCTTCTGATTCACCCTCCAGACTTCACTTCTCCTTCTCCTTCTTCTGATTCTTCTGATTCACCCTCCAGACTTCACCTTCTCCTTCCCCTTCTTCTGCTTCTTCTGATTCACCCTCCTGACTTCACCTTCTCCTTCTCCTTCTTCTACTTCTTCTGATTCACCCTCCTGACTTCACCTTCTCCTTCTCCTTCTTCTCCTTCTTCTGCTTCACCCTCCAGACTTCACCTTCTCCTTCTCCTTCTTCTACTTCTTCTGATTCACCCTCCAGACTTCACCTTCTCCTTCTCCTTCGTCTGCTTCTTCTGATTCACCCTCCAGACTTCACCTTCTCCTTCTTATTCTACTTCTTCTGATTCACCCTCCAGACTTCACCTTCTCCTTCTCCTTCTTCTGCTTCTTCTGATTCACCCTCCAGACTTCACCTTCTCCTTCTCCTTCTTCTGCTTCTTCTGATTCACCCTCCAGACTTCACCTTCTCCTTCTCCTTCTTCTACTTCTTCTGATTCACCCTCCAGACTTCATCTTCTCCTTCTCCTTCTTCTACTTCTTCTGATTCACACTCCAGACTTCACCTTCTCCTTCTCCTTCTTCTACTTCTTCTGATTCACCCTCCAGACTTCACCTTCTCCTTCTCCTTCTTCTACTTCTTCTGATTCACCCTCCAGACTTCACCTTCTCCTTCACCTTTTCTGCTTCTTCTGATTCACCTCCAGACTTCACCTTCTCCTTCTCCTTCTTCTGCTTCTTCCGATTCACCCTTCAGACTTCACCTTCTCCTTCTCCTTCTTCTGCTTCTTCTGATTCACCCTCCAGACCTCACCTTCCCCTTCTCCTTCTTATACATCTTCTGATTCACCCTCCAGACTTCATCTTCTCCTTCTCCTTCTTGTGCTTCTTCTGATTCACCCTCCAGACTTCACCTTCTCCTTCTCCTTCTTCTGCTTCTTCTGATTCAACCTCCAGACTTCGCCTTCTCCTTCTTCTACTTCTTCTGATTCACCCTCCAGACTTCACCTTCTCCTTCTCCTTCTTCTACTTCTTCTGATTCACCCTCCAGTCTTCACCTTCTCCTTCTCCTTCTTCTGCTTCTTCTGATTCACCCTCCAGACTTCACCTTCTCCTTCTCCTTCTTCTGCTTCTTCTGATTCACCCTCCTGACTTCACCTTCTCCTTCTCCTTCTTCTGCTTCTTCTGATTCACCCTCCAGACTTCACCTTCTCCTTCTCCTTCTTCTACTTCTTCTGATTCACCCTCCAGACTTCACCTTCTCCTTCTACCTCTTCTGCTTCTTCTGATTCACCCTCCAGACTTCACCTTCTCCTTCTCCTTCTTCTGCTTCTTCTGATTCACCCTCCAGACTTCACCTTCTCCTTCTCCTTCTTCTGCTACTTCTGATTCAACCTCCAGAATTCACATTCTCCTTCTCCTTCTTCTGCTTCTTCTGATTCACCCTCCAGACTTCACCTTCTCCTTCTCCTTCTTCTACTTCTTCTGTTTCACCCTCCAGACTTCACCTTCTCCTTCTCCTGCTTCTGCTTCTTCTGATTCACCCTCCAGACTTCGCCTTCTCCTTCTCCTTCGTCTACTTCTTCTGATTCACCCTCCAGACTACACCTTCTCCTTCTCCTTCTTCTACATCTTCTGATTCACCCTCCAGACTTCACCTTCTCCTTCTCCTTCTTTTGCTTCTTCTGATTAACCCTCCAGACTTCACCTTCTCATTCTCCTTCTTCTACTTCTTCTGATTCACACTCCAAACTTCACCTTCTCCTTCTCCTTCTTCTACTTCTTCTGATTCACCCTCCAGACTTCACCTTCTCCTTCTCCTTCTTCTACTTCTTCTGCTTCACCCTCCAGACTTCACCTTCTCCTTCTCTTTCTTCTGCTTCTTCTGATTCACCCTCCAGACTTCACTTCTCCTTCTCCTTCTTCTGATTCTTCTGATTCACCCTCCAGACTTCACCTTCTCCTTCCCCTTCTTCTGCTTCTTCTGATTCACCCTCCTGACTTCACCTTCTCCTTCTCCTTCTTCTACTTCTTCTGATTCACCCTCCTGACTTCACCTTCTCCTTCTCCTTCTTCTCCTTCTTCTGCTTCACCCTCCAGACTTCACCTTCTCCTTCTCCTTCTTCTACTTCTTCTGATTCACCCTCCAGACTTCACCTTCTCCTTCTCCTTCGTCTGCTTCTTCTGATTCTCCCTCCAGACTTCACCTTCTCCTTCTTATTCTACTTCTTCTGATTCACCCTCCAGACTTCACCTTCTCCTTCTCCTTCTTCTGCTTCTTCTGATTCACCCTCCAGAATTCACCTTCTCCTTCTCCTTCTTCTGCTTCTTCTGATTCACCCTCCAGACTTCACCTTCTCCTTCTCCTTCTTCTACTTCTTCTGATTCACCCTCCAGACTTCATCTTCTCCTTCTCCTTCTTCTACTTCTTCTGATTCACACTCCAGACTTCACCTTCTCCTTCTCCTTCTTCTACTTCTTCTGATTCACGCTCCAGACTTCACCTTCTCCTTCTCCTTCTTCTACTTCTTCTGATTCACCCTCCAGACTTCACCTTCTCCTTCACCTTTTCTGCTTCTTCTGATTCACCTCCAGACTTCACCTTCTCCTTCTCCTTCTTCTGCTTCTTCCGATTCACCCTTCAGACTTCACCTTCTCCTTCTCCTTCTTCTGCTTCTTCTGATTCACCCTCCAGACCTCACCTTCCCCTTCTCCTTCTTATACATCTTCTGATTCACCCTCCAGACTTCATCTTCTCCTTCTCCTTCTTGTGCTTCTTCTGATTCACCCTCCAGACTTCACCTTCTCCTTCTCCTTCTTCTGCTTCTTCTGATTCAACCTCCAGACTTCGCCTTCTCCTTCTTCTACTTCTTCTGATTCACCCTCCAGACTTCACCTTCTCCTTCTCCTTCTTCTACTTCTTCTGATTCACCCTCCAGTCTTCACCTTCTCCTTCTCCTTCTTCTGCTTCTTCTGATTCACCCTCCAGACTTCACCTTCTCCTTCTCCTTCTTCTGCTTCTTCTGATTCACCCTCCTGACTTCACCTTCTCCTTCTCCTTCTTCTGCTTCTTCTGATTCACCCTCCAGACTTCACCTTCTCCTTCTCCTTCTTCTACTTCTTCTGATTCACCCTCCAGACTTCACCTTCTCCTTCTACCTCTTCTGCTTCTTCTGATTCACCCTCCAGACTTCACCTTCTCCTTCTCCTTCTTCTGCTTCTTCTGATTCACCCTCCAGACTTCACCTTCTCCTTCTCCTTCTTCTGCTACTTCTGATTCAACCTCCAGAATTCACATTCTCCTTCTCCTTCTTCTGCTTCTTCTGATTCACCCTCCAGACTTCACCTTCTCCTTCTCCTTCTTCTACTTCTTCTGATTCACGCTCCAGACTTCACCTTCTCCTTCTCCTTCTTCTACTTCTTCTGATTCACCCTCCAGACTTCACCTTCTCCTTCACCTTTTCTGCTTCTTCTGATTCACCTCCAGACTTCACCTTCTCCTTCTCCTTCTTCTGCTTCTTCCGATTCACCCTTCAGACTTCACCTTCTCCTTCTCCTTCTTCTGCTTCTTCTGATTCACCCTCCAGACCTCACCTTCCCCTTCTCCTTCTTATACATCTTCTGATTCACCCTCCAGACTTCATCTTCTCCTTCTCCTTCTTGTGCTTCTTCTGATTCACCCTCCAGACTTCACCTTCTCCTTCTCCTTCTTCTGCTTCTTCTGATTCAACCTCCAGACTTCGCCTTCTCCTTCTTCTACTTCTTCTGATTCACCCTCCAGACTTCACCTTCTCCTTCTCCTTCTTCTACTTCTTCTGATTCACCCTCCAGTCTTCACCTTCTCCTTCTCCTTCTTCTGCTTCTTCTGATTCACCCTCCAGACTTCACCTTCTCCTTCTCCTTCTTCTGCTTCTTCTGATTCACCCTCCTGACTTCACCTTCTCCTTCTCCTTCTTCTGCTTCTTCTGATTCACCCTCCAGACTTCACCTTCTCCTTCTCCTTCTTCTACTTCTTCTGATTCACCCTCCAGACTTCACCTTCTCCTTCTACCTCTTCTGCTTCTTCTGATTCACCCTCCAGACTTCACCTTCTCCTTCTCCTTCTTCTGCTTCTTCTGATTCACCCTCCAGACTTCACCTTCTCCTTCTCCTTCTTCTGCTACTTCTGATTCAACCTCCAGAATTCACATTCTCCTTCTCCTTCTTCTGCTTCTTCTGATTCACCCTCCAGACTTCACCTTCTCCTTCTCCTTCTTCTACTTCTTCTGTTTCACCCTCCAGACTTCACCTTCTCCTTCTCCTGCTTCTGCTTCTTCTGATTCACCCTCCAGACTTCGCCTTCTCCTTCTCCTTCGTCTACTTCTTCTGATTCACCCTCCAGACTACACCTTCTCCTTCTCCTTCTTCTACATCTTCTGATTCACCCTCCAGACTTCACCTTCTCCTTCTCCTTCTTCTGCTTCTTCTGATTAACCCTCCAGACTTCACCTTCTCATTCTCCTTCTTCTACTTCTTCTGATTCACACTCCAAACTTCACCTTCTCCTTCTCCTTCTTCTACTTCTTCTGATTCACCCTCCAGACTTCACCTTCTCCTTCTCCTTCTTCTACTTCTTCTGCTTCTCCCTCCAGACTTCACCTTCTCCTTCTCCTTCTTCTGCTTCTTCTGATTCACCCTCCAGACTTCACCTTCTCCTTCTCCTTCTTCTACTTCTTCTGATTCACCCTCCAGACTTCACCTTCTCCTTCTCCTTCTTCTACTTCTTCTGATTCACCCTCCAGACTTCACCTTCTCCTTCTCCTTCTTCTACTTCTTCTGATTCACCCTCCTGACTTCACCTTATCCTTCTCCTTCTTCTGCTTCTTCTGCTTCACCCTCCAGACTTCACCTTCTCCTTCTCCTTCTTCTGCTTCTTCTGCTTCACTCTCCAGACTTCACCTTCTCCTTCTGCTTCTTCTGCTTCTTCTGCTTCACCCTCCTGACTTCACCTTCTGCTACTCCTTCTACTTCTTCTGTTTCACCCTCCAGACTTCACCTTCTCCTTCTCCTGCTTCTGCTTCTTCTGATTCACCCTCCAGACTTCGCCTTCTCCTTCTCCTTCGTCTACTTCTTCTGATTCACCCTCCAGACTACACCTTCTCCTTCTCCTTCTTCTACATCTTCTGATTCACCCTCCAGACTTCACCTTCTCCTTCTCCTTCTTCTGCTTCTTCTGATTAACCCTCCAGACTTCACCTTCTCATTCTCCTTCTTCTACTTCTTCTGATTCACACTCCAAACTTCACCTTCTCCTTCTCCTTCTTCTACTTCTTCTGATTCACCCTCCAGACTTCACCTTCTCCTTCTCCTTCTTCTACTTCTTCTGCTTCTCCCTCCAGACTTCACCTTCTCCTTCTCCTTCTTCTGCTTCTTCTGATTCACCCTCCAGACTTCACCTTCTCCTTCTCCTTCTTCTACTTCTTCTGATTCACCCTCCAGACTTCACCTTCTCCTTCTCCTTCTTCTACTTCTTCTGATTCACCCTCCAGACTTCACCTTCTCCTTCTCCTTCTTCTACTTCTTCTGATTCACCCTCCTGACTTCACCTTATCCTTCTCCTTCTTCTGCTTCTTCTGCTTCACCCTCCAGACTTCACCTTCTCCTTCTCCTTCTTCTGCTTCTTCTGCTTCACTCTCCAGACTTCACCTTCTCCTTCTGCTTCTTCTGCTTCTTCTGCTTCACCCTCCTGACTTCACCTTCTGCTACTCCTTCTTCTACTTCTTCTGATTCACCCTCCAGACTTCACCTTCTCCTTCTCCTTCATCTGCTTTTTCTGCTTCAGCCTCCAGAATTCACCTTCTCCTTCTCCTTCTTCTGCTTCTTCTGCTTCGCCCTCCAGACTTCACCTTCTCCTTCTCCTTCTTCTGCTTCTTCTGCTTCACCCTCCAGACTTCAGCTTCTCCTTCTCCTTCTTCTGCTTCTTCTGCTTCACCCTCCTGACTGCACCTTCTCCTTTTCCTTCTTTTACTTCTTCTGATTCACCCTCCAGACTTCACCTTCTCCTTCTCCTTCTTCTGCTTCTACGGCTTCACCCTCCAGACTTCACCTTCTCCTTCTCCTTCTTCTGCTTCTTCTGCTGCGCCCTCCAGACTTCACCTTCTCCTTCTCCTTATTCTACTTCTTCTGCTTCACCCCCCTGACTTCACCTTCTCCTTCTCCTTCTTCTGCTTCTTCTGATTCACCCTCCTATCTTCACCTTCTCCTTCTCCTTCTTCTGCTTCTTCTGATTCACCCTCCTGACTTCACCTTCTCCTTCTCCTTCTTCTGCTTCTTCTGATCCACCCTCCAGACTTCACCTTCTACTTCTCCTTCTTCTGCTTCTTCTGATTCACCCTCCAGACCTCACCTTCTCCTTCTCCTTCTTCTACTTCTTCTGATTCACCCTCCAGACTTCATCTTCTCCTTCTCCTTCTTCTGCTTCTTCTGATTCACCTTCCAGACTTCACCTTCTCCTTCTCCTTCTTCTGCTTCTTCTGATTCACCCTCCAGACTTCACCTTCTCCTTCTCCTTCTTCTATTCTTCTGATTCACCCTCCAGACTTCACCTTCTTCTTCTCCTACTTCTACTTCTTCTGATTCACCCTCCAGTCTTCACCTTCTCCTTCTCCTTCTTCTGCTTCTTCTGCTTCACCCTCCAGACTTCACCTTCTCCTTCTCTTTCTTCTGCTTCTTCTGATTCACCCTCCAGACTTCACCTTCTCCTTCTCCTTCTTCTGATTCTTCTGGTTTACCCTCCAGACTTCACCTTCTCCTTCTCCTTCTTCTGCTTCTTCTGATTCACTCTCCTGACTTCACCTTCTCCTTCTCCTTCTTCTACTTCTTCTGATTCACCCTCCTGACATCACCTTCTCCTTCTCCTTCTTCTACTTCTTCTGCTTCACCCTCCAGACTTCACCTTCTCCTTCTCCTTCTTCTACTTCTTCTGATTCACCCTCCATACTTCACCTTCTCCTTCTCCTTCTTCTGCTTCTTCTGATTCACCCTCCAGACTTCACCTTCTCCTTCTCCTTATTCTGCTTCTTCTGAATCACCCTCCAGACTTCACCTTCTCCTTCTCCTTCTTCTGCTTCTTCTGATTCACCCTCCAGACTTCACCTTCTCCTTCTCCTTCTTCTGCTTCTTCTGATTCACCCTCCAGACTTCACCTTCTCCTTCTCCTTCTTCTACTTCTTCTGATTCACCCTCCAGACTTCATCTTCTCCTTCTCCTTCTTCTGCTTCTTCTGATTCACCCTCCAGACTTCACCTTCTCCTTCTCCTTCTTCTGCTTCTTCTGATTCACCCTCCAGACTTCACCTTCTCCTTCTCCTTCTTCTACTTCTTCTGATTCACCCTCCAGACTTCACCTGCTCCTTCTCCTTCTTCTACTTCTTCTGATTCACCCTCCGGACTTCACCTTCTCCTTCTCCTTCTTCTGCTTCTTCTGATTCACCCTCCAGACTTCACCTTCTCCTTCTCCTTCTTCTGCTTCTTCTGATTCACCCTCCTGACTTCACCTTCTCCTTCTCCTTCTTCTGCTTCTTCTGATTCACCCTCCAGACTTCACCTTCTCCTTCTACTTCTTCTGCTTCTTCTGATTCACCCTCCAGACTTCACCTTCTCCTTCTCCTTCTTCTGCTTCTTCTGATTCACCCTCCATACTTCACCTTCTCCTTCTCCTTCTTCTGCTTCTTCTGATTCACCCTCCAGACTTCACCTTCTCCTTCTCCTTCTTCTGCTTCTTCTGATTCACCCTCCAGACTTCACCTTCTCCTTCTGCTTCTTCTACTTCTTCTGATTCACCCTCCAGACTTCACCTTCTCCTTCTCCTTCTTCTGCTTCTTCTGATTCACCCTCCAGACTTCACCTTCTCCTTCTCCTTCGTCTACTTCTCCTGATTCACCCTCCAAACTACACCTTCTCCTTCTCCTTCTTCTACTTCTTCTGATTCACCCTCCAGACTTCACTTTCTCCTTCTCCTTCTTCTGCTTCTTCTGATTCACCCTCCAGACTTCACCTTCTCCTTTTCCTTCTTCTACTTCTTCTGATTCACCCTCCAGACTTTACCTTCTCCTTCTCCTTCTTCTACTTCTTCTGATTCACCCTCCAGACTTTACAGTCTCCTTCTCCTTCTTCTACTTCTTCTGCTTCTCCCTCCAGACTTCACCTTCTCCTTCTCCTTCTTCTGCTTCTTCTGATTCACCCTCCAGACTTCACCTTCTCCTTCTCCTTCTTCTACTTCTTCTGATTCACCCTCCAGACTTCACCTTCTCCTTCTCCTTCTTCTACTTCTTCTGATTCACCCTCCAGACTTCACCTTCTCCTTCTCCTTCTTCTACTTCTTCTGATTCACCCTCCTGACTTCAACTTCTCCTTCTCCTTCTTCTGCTTCTTCTGCTTCACCCTCCAGACTTCATCTTCTCCTTCTCCTTCTTCTGCTTCTTCTGCTTCACCCTCCAGACTTCACCTTCTCCGTCTCCTTCTTCTGCTTCACCCTCCAGACTTCATCTTCTCCTTCTCCTTCTTCTCCTTCTTCTGATTCACCCTCCAGACTTCACCTTCTCCTTCTCCTTCTTCTGCTTCTTCTGATTCACCCTCCAGACTTCACCTTCTCCTTCTCCTTCTTCTACTTCTTCTGATTCACCCTCCTGACTTCACCTTCTCCTTCTCCTTCTTCTACTTCTTCTGATTCACCCTCCGGACTTCACCTTCTCCTTCTCCTTCTTCTGCTTCTTCTGATTCACCCTCCAGACTTCACCTTCTCCTTCTCCTTCTTCTGCTTCTTCTGATTCACCCTCCAGACTTCACCTTCTCCTTCTCCTTTTTCTGCTTCTTCTGATTCACCCTTCAGACTTCACCTTCTCCTTCTCCTTCTTCTGCTTCTTCTGATTCACCCTCCAGATCTCACCTTCTCCTTCTCCTTCTTCTACTTCTTCTGATTCACCCTCCAGGCTTCACCTTCTCCTTCTCCTTCTTCTACTTCTTCTGATTCACCCTCCAGACTTCATCTTCTCCTTCTCCTTCTTCTGCTTCTTCTGATTCACCCTCCAGACTTCACCTTCTCCTTCTCCTTCTTCTGCTTCTTCTGATTCACCCTCCAGACTTCACCTTCTCCTTCTCCTTCTTCTACTTCTTCTGATTCACCCTCCAGACTTCACCTTCTCCTTCTCCTTCTTCTACGTCTTCTGATTCACCCTCCGGACTTCACCTTCTCCTTCTCCTTCTTCTGCTTCTTCTGATTCACCCTCCAGACTTCACCTTCTCCTTCTCCTTCTTCTGCTTCTTCTGATTCACCCTCCAGACTTCACCTTCTCCTTCTCCTTTTTCTGCTTCTTCTGATTCACCCTTCAGACTTCACCTTCTCCTTCTCCTTCTTCTGCTTCTTCTGATTCACCCTCCAGATCTCAGCTTCTCCTTCTCCTTCTTCTACTTCTTCTGATTCACCCTCCAGACTTCATCTTCTCCTTCTCCTTGTTCTGCTTCTTCTGATTCACCCTCCAGATTTCACCTTCTCCTTCTCCTTCTTCTGCTTCTTCTGATTCACCCTCCAGACTTCGCCTTCTCCTTCTCCTTCTTCTACTTCTTCTGATTCACCCTCCAGACTTCACCTTCTCCTTCTCCTTCTTCTACTTCTTCTGATTCACCCTCCAGTCTTCACCTTCTCCTTCTCCTTCTTCTGCTTCTTCTGATTCACCCTCCAGACTTCACCTTCTCCTTCTCCTTCTTCTGCTTCTTCTGATTCACCCTCCTGACTTCACCTTCTCCTTCTCCTTCTTCTGCTTCTTCTGATTCACCCTCCAGACTTCACCTTCTCCTTCTCCTTCTTCTACTTCTTCTGATTCACCCTCCTGACTTCACCTTCTCCTTCTCCTTCTTCTACTTCTTCTGATTCACCCTCCGGACTTCACCTTCTCCTTCTCCTTCTTCTGCTTCTTCTGATTCACCCTCCAGACTTCACCTTCTCCTTCTCCTTTTTCTGCTTCTTCTGATTCACCCTTCAGACTTCACCTTCTCCTTCTCCTTCTTCTGCTTCTTCTGATTCACCCTCCAGATCTCACCTTCTCCTTCTCCTTCTTCTACTTCTTCTGATTCACCCTCCAGACTTCATCTTCTCCTTCTCCTTCTTCTGCTTCTTCTGATTCACCCTCCAGATTTCACCTTCTCCTTCTCCTTCTTCTGCTTCTTCTGATTCACCCTCCAGACTTCGCCTTCTCCTTCTCCTTCTTCTACTTCTTCCGATTCACCCTCCAGACTTCACCTTCTCCTTCTCCTTCTTCTACTTCTTCTGATTCACCCTCCAGTCTTCACCTTCTCCTTCTCCTTCTTCTGCTTCTTCTGATTCACCCTCCAGACTTCACCTTCTCCTTCTCCTTCTTCTGCTTCTTCTGATTCACCCTCCTGACTTCACCTTCTCCTTCTCCTTCTTCTGCTTCTTCTGATTCACCCTCCAGACTTCACCTTCTCCTTCTACTTCTTCTGCTTCTTCTGATTCACCCTCCAGACTTCACCTTCTCCTTCTCCTTCTTCTGCTTCTTCTGATTCACCCTCCATACTTCACCTTCTCCTTCTCCTTCTTCTGCTTCTTCTGATTCACCCTCCAGACTTCACCTTCTCCTTCTCCTTCTTCTGCTTCTTCTGATTCACCCTCCAGACTTCACCTTCTCCTTCTGCTTCTTCTACTTCCTCTGATTCACCCTCCAGACTTCACGTTCTCCTTCTCCTTCTTCTGCTTCTTCTGATTCACCCTCCAGACTTCACCTTCTCCTTCTCCTTCGTCTACTTCTCCTGATTCACCCTCCAAACTACACCTTCTCCTTCTCCTTCTTCTACTTCTTCTGATTCACCCTCCAGACTTCACTTTCTCCTTCTCCTTCTTCTGCTTCTTCTGATTCACCCTCCAGACTTCACCTTCTCCTTTTCCTTCTTCTACTTCTTCTGATTCACCCTCCAGACTTTACCTTCTCCTTCTCCTTCTTCTACTTCTTCTGATTCACCCTCCAGACTTTACAGTCTCCTTCTCCTTCTTCTACTTCTTCTGCTTCTCCCTCCAGACTTCACCTTCTCCTTCTCCTTCTTCTGCTTCTTCTGATTCACCCTCCAGACTTCACCTTCTCCTTCTCCTTCTTCTACTTCTTCTGATTCACCCTCCAGACTTCACCTTCTCCTTCTCCTTCTTCTACTTCTTCTGATTCACCCTCCAGACTTCACCTTCTCCTTCTCCTTCTTCTACTTCTTCTGATTCACCCTCCTGACTTCACCTTCTCCTTCTCCTTCTTCTGCTTCTTCTGCTTCACCCTCCAGACTTCACCTTCTCCTTCTCCTTCTTCTGCTTCTTCTGCTTCACCCTCCAGACTTCACCTTCTCCGTCTCCTTCTTCTGCTTCACCCTCCAGACTTCATCTTCTCCTTCTCCTTCTTCTCCTTCTTCTGATTCACCCTCCAGACTTCACCTTCTCCTTCTCCTTCTTCTGCTTCTTCTGATTCACCCTCCAGACTTCACCTTCTCCTTCTCCTTCTTCTACTTCTTCTGATTCACCCTCCAGACTTCACCTTCTCCTTCTCCTTCTTCTACTTCTTCTGATTCACCCTCCGGACTTCACCTTCTCCTTCTCCTTCTTCTGCTTCTTCTGATTCACCCTCCAGACTTCACCTTCTCCTTCTCCTTCTTCTGCTTCTTCTGATTCACCCTCCAGACTTCACCTTCTCCTTCTCCTTTTTCTGCTTCTTCTGATTCACCCTTCAGACTTCACCTTCTCCTTCTCCTTCTTCTGCTTCTTCTGATTCACCCTCCAGATCTCACCTTCTCCTTCTCCTTCTTCTACTTCTTCTGATTCACCCTCCAGACTTCATCTTCTCCTTCTCCTTCTTCTGCTTCTTCTGCTTCTCCCTCCAGACTTCACCTTCTCCTTCTCCTTCTTCTGCTTCTTCTGATTCACCCTCCAGACTTCACCTTCTCCTTCTCCTTCTTCTACTTCTTCTGATTCACCCTCCAGACTTCACCTTCTCCTTCTCCTTCTTCTACTTCTTCTGATTCACCCTCCAGACTTCACCTTCTCCTTCTCCTTCTTCTACTTCTTCTGATTCACCCTCCTGACTTCACCTTCTCCTTCTCCTTCTTCTGCTTCTTCTGCTTCACCCTCCAGACTTCACCTTCTCCTTCTCCTTCTTCTGCTTCTTCTGCTTCTCCCTCCAGACTTCACCTTCTCCGTCTCCTTCTTCTGCTTCACCCTCCTGACTTCACCTTCTCCTTCTCCTTCTTCTACTTCTTCTGATTCACCCTCCAGACTTCACCTTCTCCTTCTCCTTCTTCTGCTTCTTCTGCTTCACCCTCCAGACTTCACCTTCACCTTCTCCTTCTTCTGCTTCTTCTGCTTCGCCCTCCAGACTTCACCTTCTCCTTCTCCTTCTTCTGTTTCTTCTGCTTCACCCTCCAGACTTCACCTTCTCCTTCTCCTTCTTCTGCTTCTTCTGCTTCATCCTCCTGACTTCACCATCTCCTTCTCTTTCTTCTACTTCTTCTGCTTCACCCCCCTGACTTCACCTTCTCCTTCTCCTTCTTCTGCTTCTTCTGATTCACCCTCCTAACTTCACCTTCTCCTTCTCCTTCTTCTGCTTCTTCTGATTCACCCTCCTGACTTCACCTTCTCCTTCTCCTTCTTCTGCTTCTTCTGATTCACCCTCCAGACTTCACCTTCTCCTTCTCCTTCTTCTGCTTCTTCTGATTCACACTCCAGACTTCATCTTCTCCTTCTCCTTCTTCTGCTTCTTCTGATTCACCCTCCAGACCTCACCTTCTCCTTCTCGTTCTTCTACTTCTTCTGATTCACCCTCCAGACTTCATCTTCTCCTTCTCATTCTTTTGCTTCTTCTATTTTCACCCTCCAGACTTCACCTTCTCCTTCTCCTTCTTCTGCTTCTTCTGATTCACCCTCCAGACTTCACCTTCTCCTTCTCCTTCTTTTACTTCTTCTGATTCACCCTCCTGACTTCACCTTCTCCTTCTCCTTCTTCTACTTCTTCTGCTTCACCCTCCAGACTTCACCTTATCCTTCTCCTTCTTCTACTTCTTCTGATTCACCCTCCAGACTTCACCTTCTCCTTCTCCTTCTTCTGCTTCTCCTGATTCACCCTCCAGACTTCACCTTCTCCTTCTCCTTATTCTGCTTCTTCTGATCCACCCTCCAGACTTCACCTTCTCCTTCTCCTTCTTCTGCTTCTTCTGATTCACCCTCCAGACTTCACCTTCTCCTTCTCCTTCTTCTGCTTCTTCTGATTCACCCTCCAGACTTCACCTTCTCCTTCTCCTTCTTCTGCTTCTTCTGATTCACCCTCCAGACTTCACCTTCTCCTTCTCCTTCTTCTACTTCTTCTGAAACACCCTCCAGAATTCATCTTCTCATTCTCCTTCTTCTGCTTCTTCTGATTCACCCTCCAGACTTCACCTTCTCCTTCTCCTTCTTCTGCATCTTCTGATTCACCCTCCAGACTTCACCTTCTCCTTCTCCTTCTTCTGCTTCTTCTGATTCACCCTCCAGACTTCACCTTCTCCTTCTCCATTTTCTGCTTCTTCTGATTCACCCTCCAGACTTAACCTTCTCCTTCTCCTTCTTCTGCTTCTTCTGATTCACCCTCCAGACTTCGCCTTCTCCTTCTGCTTCTTCTACTTCTTCTGATTCACCCTCCAGACTTCACCATCTCCTTCTCCTTCTTCTACTTATTCTGATTCACCCTCCAGTCTTCACCTTCTCCTTCGCCTTCTTCTGCTTCTTCTGATTCACCCTCCAGACTTCACCTTCTCCTTCTCCTTCTTCTGCTTCTTCTGATTCACCCTCCTGACTTCACCTTCTCCTTCTCCTTCTTCTGCTTCTTCTGATTCACCCTCCAGACTTCACCTTCTCCTTCTCCTTCTTCTCCTTCTTCTGATTCACCCTCCAGACCTCACCTTCTCCTTCTACTTCTTCTGCTTCTTCTGATTCACCCTCCAGACTTCACCTTCTCCTTCTCCTTCTTCTGCTTCTTCTGATTCACCCTCCAGACTTCACCTTCTCCTTCTCCTTCTTCTGCTTCTTCTGATTCACCCTCCAGACTTCACCTTCTCCTTCTCCTTCTTCTGCTTCTTCTGATTCACCCTCCAGACTTCACCTTCTCCTTCTCCTTCTTCTACTTCTTCTGATTCACCCTCCAGACTTCACCTTCTCCTTCTCCTTCGTCTACTTCTTCTGATTCACCCTCCAGACGACACCTTCTCCTTCTCCTTCTTCTCCTTCTTCTGATTCACCCTCCAGACTTCTCCTTCTCCTTCTCCTTCTTCTGCTTCTTCTGATTCAGCCTCCAGACTTCACCTTCTCCTTCTCCTTCTTCTGCTTCTTCTGATTCACCCTCCAGACGTCACCTTCTCCTTCTCCTTCTTCTACTTCTTCTGATTCACCCTCCAGACTTCACCTTCTCCTTCTCCTTCTTCTACTTCTTCTGCTTCTCCCTCCAGACTTCACCTTCTCCTTCTCCTTCTTCTGCTTCTTCTGCTTCACCCTCCAGACTTCACCTTCTCCTTCTCCTTCTTCTGCTTCTTCTGCTTCACCCTCCAGACTTCACCTTCTCCTTCTCCTTCTTCTGCTTCTTCTGCTTCACCCTCCTGACTTCACCTTCTCCTTCTTCTACTTCTTCTGATTCACCCTCCAGACTTCACCTTCTCCTTCTCCTTCTTCTACTTCTTCTGATTCACCCTCCAGACTTCACCTTCTCCTTCTCCTTCTTCTGCTTCTTCTTCTTCACCCTCCAGACGTCACCTTCTCTTTCTCCTTCTTCTGCTTCTTCTGCTTCGCCCTCCAGACTTCACCTTCTCCTTCTCCTTCTTCTGCTTCTTCTGCTTCACCCTCCAGGCATCACCTTGTCCTTCTCCTTCTTCTGCTTCTTCTGCTTCTCCCTCATGACTTCACCTTCTCCTTCTCCTTCTTCTACTTCTTCTGATTCACCCTCCAGACTTCGCCTTCTCCTTCTTCTACTTCTTCTGATTCACCCTCCAGACTTCACCTTCTCCTTCTCCTTCTTCTACTTCTTCTGATTCACCCTCCAGTCTTCACCTTCTCCTTCTCCTTCTTCTGCTTCTTCTGATTCACCCTCCAGACTTCACCTTCTCCTTCTCCTTCTTCCGCTTCTTCTGATTCACCCTCCTGACTTCACCTTCTCCTTCTCCTTCTTCTGCTTCTTCTGATTCACCCTCCAGACTTCACCTTCTCCTTCTCCTTCTTCTGCTTCTTCTGATTCACCCTCCAGAATTCACCTTCTCCTTCTACTTCTTCTGCTTCTTCTGATTCACCCTCCAGACTTTACCTTCTCCTTCTCCTTCTTCTGCTTCTTCTGATTCACCCTCCAGACTTCACCTTCTCCTTCTCCTTCTTCTGCTACTTCTGATTCAACCTCCAGAATTCACCTTCTCCTTCTCCTTCTCCTGCTTCTTCTGATTCACCCTCCAGACTTTACCTTCTCCTTCTCCTTCTTCTACTTCTTCTGTTTCACCCTCCAGACTTCACCTTCTCCTTCTCCTGCTTCTGCTTCTTCTGATTCACCCTCCAGACTTCACCTTCTCCTTCTCCTTCGTCTACTTCTTCTGATTCACCCTCCAGACTACACCTTCTCCTTCTCCTTCTTCTACTTCTTCTGATTCACCCTCCAGACTTCACCTTCTCCTTCTCCTTCTTCTGCTTCTTCTGATTCACCCTCCAGACTTCACCTTCTCCTTCTCCTTCTTCTACTTCTTCTGATTCACACTCCAAACTTCACCTTCTCCTTCTCCTTCTTCTACTTCTTCTGATTCACCCTCCAGACTTCACCTTCTCCTTCTCCTTCTTCTACTTCTTCTGCTTCTCCCTCCAGACTTCACCTTCTCCTTCTCCTTCTTCTGCTTCTTCTGATTCACCCTCCAGACTTCACCTTCTCCTTCTCCTTCTTCTACTTTTTCTGATTCACCCTCCAGACTTCACCTTCTCCTTCTCCTTCTTCTACTTCTTCTGATTCGCCCTCCAGACTTCACCTTCTCCTTCTCCTTCTTCTGTTTCTTCTGATTCACCCTCCTCACTTCACCTTCTCCTTCTCCTTCTTCTGCTTCTTCTGCTTCACCCTCCAGACTTCACCTTCTCCTTCTCCTTCTTCTGCTTCTTCTGCTTCACCCTCCAGACTTCACCTTCTCCTTATCCTTCTTCTGCTTCTTCTGCTTCACCCTCCTGACTTCACCTTCTGCTACTCCTTCTTCTACTTCTTCTGATTCACCCTCCAGACTTCACCTTCTCCTTGTCCTTCATCTGCTTTTTCTGCTTCACCCTCCAGAATTCACCTTCTCCTTCTCCTTCTTCTGCTTCTTCTGCTTCGCCCTCCAGACTTCACCTTCTTCTTCTCCTTCTTCTGCTTCTTCTGCTTCACCCTCCAGACTTCACCTTCTCCTTCTCCTTCTTCTGCTTCTTCTGCTTCACCCTCCTGACTTCACCTTCTCCTTCTCCTTCTTCTACTTCTTCTGATTCACCCTCCAGACTTCACCTTCTCCTTCTCCTTCTTCTGCTTCTACGGCTTCACCCTCGAGACTTCACCTTCTCCTTCTCCTTCTTCTGCTTCTTCTGCTGCGCCCTCCAGACTTCACCTTCTTCTTCTCCTTCTTCTGCTTCTTCTGCTTCACCCTCCAGACTTCACCTTCTCCTTCTCCTTCTTCTGCTTCTTCTGCTTCACCCTCCTGACTTCACCTTCTCCTTCTTCTACTTCTTCTGATTCACCCTCCAGACTTCACCTTCTCCTTCTCCTTCTTCTACTTCTTCTGATTCACCCTCCAGACTTCACCTTCTCCTTCTCCTTCTTCTGCTTCTTCTTCTTCACCCTCCAGACGTCACCTTCTCTTTCTCCTTCTTCCGCTTCTTCTGCTTCGCCCTCCAGACTTCACCTTCTCCTTCTCCTTCTTCTGCTTCTTCTGCTTCACCCTCCAGGCATCACCTTGTCCTTCTCCTTCTTCTGCTTCTTCTGCTTCTCCCTCATGACTTCACCTTCTCCTTCTCCTTCTTCTACTTCTTCTGATTCACCCTCCAGACTTCGCCTTCTCCTTCTTCTACTTCTTCTGATTCACCCTCCAGACTTCACCTTCTCCTTCTCCTTCTTCTACTTCTTCTGATTCACCCTCCAGACTTCACCTTCTCCTTCTCCTTCTTCCGCTTCTTCTGATTCACCCTCCTGACTTCACCTTCTCCTTCTCCTTCTTCTGCTTCTTCTGATTCACCCTCCAGACTTCACCTTCTCCTTCTCCTTCTTCTACTTCTTCTGATTCACCCTCCAGAATTCACCTTCTCCTTCTACTTCTTCTGCTTCTTCTGATTCACCCTCCAGACTTCACCTTCTCCTTCTCCTTCTTCTGCTTCTTCTGATTCACCCTCCAGACTTCACCTTCTCCTTCTCCTTCTTCTGCTTCTTCTGCTTCTCCCTCCAGACTTCAACTTCTCCTTATCCTTCTTCTGCTTCTTCTGCTTCACCCTCCTGACTTCACCTTCTGCTACTCCTTCTTCTACTTCTTCTGATTCACCCTCCAGACTTCACCTTCTCCTTGTCCTTCATCTGCTTTTTCTGCTTCACCCTCCAGAATTCACCTTCTCCTTCTCCTTCTTCTGCTTCTTCTGCTTCGCCCTCCAGACTTCACCTTCTCCTTCTCCTTCTTCTGCTTCTTCTGCTTCACCCTCCAGACTTCACCTTCTCCTTCTCCTTCTTCTGCTTCTTCTGCTTCACCCTCCTGACTTCACCTTCTCCTTCTCCTTCTTCTACTTCTTCTGATTCACCCTCCAGACTTCACCTTCTCCTTCTCCTTCTTCTGCTTCTACGGCTTCACCCTCCAGACTTCACCTTCTCCTTCTCCTTCTTCTGCTTCTTCTGCTGCGCCCTCCAGACTTGACCTTCTCCTTCTCCTTCTTCTGCTTCTTCTGCTTCACCCTCCTGACTTCACCTTCTCCTTCTCCTTCTTCTACTTCTTCTGCTTCACCCCCCTGACTTCACCTTCTCCTTCTCCTTCTTCTGCTTCTTCTGATTCACCCTCCTAACTTCACCTTCTCCTTCTCCTTCTTCTGCTTCTTCTGATTCACCCTCCTGACCTCACCTTCTCCTTCTCCTTCTTCTGCTTCTTCTGATCCACCCTCCAGACTTCACCTTCTACTTCTCCTTCTTCTGCTTCTTCTGATTCACCCTCCAGACCTCACCTTCTCCTTCTCCTTCTTCTACTTCTTCTGATTCACCCTCCAGACTTCACCTTCTCCTTCTCCTTCTTCTGCTTCTTCTGATTCACCCTCCAGACTTCACCTTCTCCTTCTCCTTCTTCTACTTCTTCTGATTCACCCTCCAGACTTCACCTTCTTCTTCTCCTTCTTCTACTTCTTTTGATTCACCCTCCAGTCTTCACCTTCTCCTTCTCCTTCTTCTGCTTCTTCTGCTTCACCCTCCAGACTTCACCTTCTCCTTCTCTTTATTCTGCTTCTTCTGATTCACCCTCCAGACTTCACCTTCTCCTTCTCCTTCTTCTGATTCTTCTGGTTCACCCTCCAGACTTCACCTTCTCCTTCTCCTTCTTCTGCTTCTTCTGGTTCACCCTCCTGACTTCACCTTCTCCTTCTCCTTCTTCTACTTCTTCTGATTCACCCTCCTGACTTCACCTTCTCCTTCTCCTTCTTCTACTTCTTCTGCTTCACCCTCCAGACTTCACCTTCTCCTTCTCCTTCTTCTACTTCTTCTGATTCACCCTCCAGACTTCACCTTCTCCTTCTCCTTCTTCTGCTTCTTCTGATTCACCCTCCAGACTTCACCTTCTCCTTCTCCTTATTCTGCTTCTTCTGATTCACCCTCCAGACTTCACCTTCTCCTTCTCCTTCTTCTGCTTCTTCTGATTCACCCTCCAGACTTCACCTTCTCCTTCTCCTTCTTCTGCTTCTTCTGATTCACCCTCCAGACTTCACCTTCTCCTTCTCCTTCTTCTACTTCTTCTGATTCACCCTCCAGACTTCATCTTCTCCTTCTCCTTCTTCTGCTTCTTCTGATTCACCCTCCAGACTTTACCTTCTCCTTCTCCTTCTTCTGCTTCTTCTGATTCACCCTCCAGACTTCACCTTCTCCTTCTCCTTCTTCTACTTCTTCTGATTCACCCTCCAGACTTCACCTTCTCCTCTCCTTCTTCTACTTCTTCTGATTCACCCTCCGGACTTCACCTTCTCCTTCTCCTTCTTCTGCTTCTTCTGATTCACCCTCCAGACTTCAGCTTCTACTTCTCCTTCTTCTGCTTCTTCTGATTCACCCTCCAGACTTCACCTTCTCCTTCTCCTTTTTCTGCTTCTTCTGATTCACCCTTCAGACTTCACCTTCTCCTTCTCCTTCTTCTGCTTCTTCTGATTCACCCTCCAGATCTCACCTTCTCCTTCTCCTTCTTCTACTTCTTCTGATTCACCCTCCAGACTTCATCTTCTCCTTCTCCTTCTTCTGCTTCTTCTGATTCACCCTCCAGATTTCACCTTCTCCTTCTCCTTCTTCTGCTTCTTCTGATTCACCCTCCAGACTTCGCCTTCTCCTTCTCCTTCTTCTACTTCTTCTGATTCACCCTCCAGACTTCACCTTCTCCTTCTCCTTCTTCTACTTCTTCTGATTCACCCTCCAGTCTTCACCTTCTCCTTCTCCTTCTTCTGCTTCTTCTGATTCACCCTCCAGACTTCACCTTCTCCTTCTCCTTCTTCTGCTTCTTCTGATTCACCCTCCTGACTTCACCTTCTCCTTCTCCTTCTTCTGCTTCTTCTGATTCACCCTCCAGACTTCACCTTCTCCTTCTCCTTCTTCTACTTCTTCTGATTCACCCTCCAGACTTCACCTTCTCCTTCTACTTCTTCTGCTTCTTCTGATTCACACTCCAGACTTCACCTTCTCCTTCTCCTTCTTCTGCTTCTTCTGATTCACCCTCCATACTTCACCTTCTCCTTCTCCTTCTTCTGCTTCTTCTGATTCACCCTCCAGACTTCACTTTCTCCTTCTCCTTCTTCTGCTTCTTCTGATTCACCCTCCAGACTTCACCTTCTCCTTCTGCTTCTTCTACTTCTTCTGATTCACCCTCCAGACTTCACCTTCTCCTTCTCCTTCTTCTGCTTCTTCTGAATCACTCTCCAGACTTCACCTTCTCCTTCTCCTTCGTCTACTTCTCCTGATTCACCCTCCAAACTACACCTTCTCCTTCTCCTTCTTCTACTTCTTCTGATTCACCCTCCAGACTTCACCTTCTCCTTCTCCTTCTTCTGCTTCTTCTGATTCACCCTCCAGACTTCACCTTCTCCTTTTCCTTCTTCTACTTCTTCTGATTCACCCTCCAGACTTTACCTTCTCCTTCTCCTTCTTCTACTTCTTCTGATTCACCCTCCAGACTTCACCTTCTCCTTCTCCTTCTTCTACTTCTTCTGCTTCTCCCTCCAGACTTCACCTTCTCCTTCTCCTTCTTCTGCTTCTTCTGATTCACCCTCCAGACTTCACCTTCTCCTTCTCCTTCTTCTACTTCTTCTGATTCACCCTCCAGACTTCACCTTCTCCTTCTCCTTCTTCTACTTCTTCTGATTCACCCTCCAGACTTCACCTTCTCCTTCTCCTTCTTCTACTTCTTCTGATTCACCCTCCTGACTTCACCTTCTCCTTCTCCTTCTTCTGCTTCTTCTGCTTCACCCTCCAGACTTCACCTTCTCCTTCTCCTTCTTTTGCTTCTTCTGCTTCACCCTCCAGACTTCACCTTCTCCGTCTCCTTCTTCTGCTTCACGCTCCTGACTTCACCTTCTCCTTCTCCTTCTTCTACTTCTTCTGATTCACCCTCCAGACTTCACCTTCTCCTTCTCCTTCTTCTGCTTCTTCTGCTTCACCCTCCAGACTTCACCTTCACCTTCTCCTTCTTCTGCTTCTTCTGCTTCGCCCTCCAGACTTCACCTTCTCCTTCTCCTTCTTCTGTTTCTTCTGCTTCACCCTCCAGACTTCACCTTCTCCTTCTCCTTCTTCTGCTTCTTCTGCTTCACCCTCCTGACTTCACCATCTCCTTCTCCTTCTTCTACTGCTTCTGCTTCACCCCCCTGAATTCACCTTCTCCTTCTCCTTCTTCTGCTTCTTCTGATTCACCATCCTAACATCACCTTCTCCTTCTCCTTCCTCTGCTTCTTCTGATTCACTCTCCTGACTTCACCTTCTCCTTCTCCTTCTTCTGCTTCTTCTGATTCACCCTCCAGACCTCACCTTCTCCTTCTCCTTCTTCTGCTTCTTCTGATTCACCCTCCAGACTTCATCTTCTCCTTCTCCTTCTTCTGCTTCTTCTGATTCACCCTCCAGACCTCACCTTCTCCTTCTCCTTCTTCTACTTCTTCTGATTCACCCTCCAGACTTCACCTTCTCCTTCTCCTTCTTCTACTTCTTCTGATTCACCCTCCTGACTTCACCTTCTCCTTCTCCTTCTTCTACTTCTTCTGCTTCACCCTCCAGACTTCACCTTCTCCTTCTCCTTCTTCTACTTCTTCTGATTCACCCTCCAGACTTCACCTTCTCCTTCTCCTTCTTCTGCTTCTCCTGATTCACCCTCCAGACTTCACCTTCTCCTTCTCCTTATTCTGCTTCTTCTGATTCACCCTCCAGACTTCACCTTCTCCTTCTCCTTCTTCTGCTTCTTCTGATTCACCCTCCAGACTTCACCTTCTCCTTCTCCTTCTTCTGCTTCTTCTGATTCACCCTCCAGACTTCACCTTCTCCTTCTCCTTCTTCTACTTCTTCCGATACACCCTCCAGACTTCATCTTCTCATTCTCCTTCTTCTGCTTCTTCTGATTCACCCTCCAGACTTCACCTTCTCCTTCTCCTTCTTCTGCTTCTTCTGATTCACCCTCCAGACTTGTCCTTCTCCTTCTCCTTCTTCTACTTCTTCTGATTCACCCTCCAGACTTCACCCTCTCCTTCTCCTTCTTCTACTTCTTCTGATTCACCCTCCAGACTTCACCTTCTCCTTCTCCTTCTTCTGCATCTTCTGATTCACCCTCCAGACTTCACCTTCTCCTTCTCCTTCTTCTGCTTCTTCTGATTCACCCTCCAGACTTCACCTTCTCCTTCTCCATCTTCTGCTTCTTCTGATTCACCCTTCAGACTTCACCTACTCCTTCTCCTTCTTCTGCTTCTTCTGATTCACCCTCCAGACCTCACCTTCTCCTTCTCCTTCTTCTACTTCTTCTGATTCACCCTCCAGACTTCACCTTCTCCTTCTCCTTCTTCTGCTTCTTCTGATTCACCCTCCAGACTTCACCTTCTCCTTCTCCTTCTTCTACTTCTTCTGATTCACCCTCCAGACTTCATCTTCTCCTTCTCCTTCTTCTGCTTCTTCTGATTCACCCTCCAGACTTTACCTTCTCCTTCTCCTTCTTCTGCTTCTTCTGATTCACCCTCCAGACTTCACCTTCTCCTTCTCCTTCTTCTACTTCTTCTGATTCACCCTCCAGACTTCACCTTCTCCTCTCCTTCTTCTACTTCTTCTGATTCACCCTCCGGACTTCACCTTCTCCTTCTCCTTCTTCTGCTTCTTCTGATTCACCCTCCAGACTTCAGCTTCTACTTCTCCTTCTTCTGCTTCTTCTGATTCACCCTCCAGACTTCACCTTCTCCTTCTCCTTTTTCTGCTTCTTCTGATTCACCCTTCAGACTTCACCTTCTCCTTCTCCTTCTTCTGCTTCTTCTGATTCACCCTCCAGATCTCACCTTCTCCTTCTCCTTCTTCTACTTCTTCTGATTCACCCTCCAGACTTCATCTTCTCCTTCTCCTTCTTCTGCTTCTTCTGATTCACCCTCCAGATTTCACCTTCTCCTTCTCCTTCTTCTGCTTCTTCTGATTCACCCTCCAGACTTCGCCTTCTCCTTCTCCTTCTTCTACTTCTTCTGATTCACCCTCCAGACTTCACCTTCTCCTTCTCCTTCTTCTACTTCTTCTGATTCACCCTCCAGTCTTCACCTTCTCCTTCTCCTTCTTCTGCTTCTTCTGATTCACCCTCCAGACTTCACCTTCTCCTTCTCCTTCTTCTGCTTCTTCTGATTCACCCTCCTGACTTCACCTTCTCCTTCTCCTTCTTCTGCTTCTTCTGATTCACCCTCCAGACTTCACCTTCTCCTTCTCCTTCTTCTACTTCTTCTGATTCACCCTCCAGACTTCACCTTCTCCTTCTACTTCTTCTGCTTCTTCTGATTCACCCTCCATACTTCACCTTCTCCTTCTCCTTCTTCTGCTTCTTCTGATTCACCCTCCAGACCTCACTTTCTCCTTCTCCTTCTTCTGCTTCTTCTGATTCACCCTCCAGACTTCACCTTCTCCTTCTGCTTCTTCTACTTCTTCTGATTCACCCTCCAGACTTCACCTTCTCCTTCTCCTTCTTCTGCTTCTTCTGAATCACTCTCCAGACTTCACCTTCTCCTTCTCCTTCGTCTACTTCTCCTGATTCACCCTCCAAACTACACCTTCTCCTTCTCCTTCTTCTACTTCTTCTGATTCACCCTCCAGACTTCACCTTCTCCTTCTCCTTCTTCTGCTTCTTCTGATTCACCCTCCAGACTTCACCTTCTCCTTTTCCTTCTTCTACTTCTTCTGATTCACCCTCCAGACTTTACCTTCTCCTTCTCCTTCTTCTACTTCTTCTGATTCACCCTCCAGACTTCACCTTCTCCTTCTCCTTCTTCTACTTCTTCTGCTTCTCCCTCCAGACTTCACCTTCTCCTTCTCCTTCTTCTGCTTCTTCTGATTCACCCTCCAGACTTCACCTTCTCCTTCTCCTTCTTCTACTTCTTCTGATTCACCCTCCAGACTTCACCTTCTCCTTCTCCTTCTTCTACTTCTTCTGATTCACCCTCCAGACTTCACCTTCTCCTTCTCCTTCTTCTACTTCTTCTGATTCACCCTCCTGACTTCACCTTCTCCTTCTCCTTCTTCTGCTTCTTCTGCTTCACCCTCCAGACTTCACCTTCTCCTTCTCCTTCTTTTGCTTCTTCTGCTTCACCCTCCAGACTTCACCTTCTCCGTCTCCTTCTTCTGCTTCACGCTCCTGACTTCACCTTCTCCTTCTCCTTCTTCTACTTCTTCTGATTCACCCTCCAGACTTCACCTTCTCCTTCTCCTTCTTCTGCTTCTTCTGCTTCACCCTCCAGACTTCACCTTCACCTTCTCCTTCTTCTGCTTCTTCTGCTTCGCCCTCCAGACTTCACCTTCTCCTTCTCCTTCTTCTGTTTCTTCTGCTTCACCCTCCAGACTTCACCTTCTCCTTCTCCTTCTTCTGCTTCTTCTGCTTCACCCTCCTGACTTCACCATCTCCTTCTCCTTCTTCTACTTCTTCTGCTTCACCCCCCTGACTTCACCTTCTCCTTCTCCTTCTTCTGCTTCTTCTGATTCACCATCCTAACTTCACCTTCTCCTTCTCCTTCCTCTGCTTCTTCTGATTCACTCTCCTGACTTCACCTTCTCCTTCTCCTTCTTCTGCTTCTTCTGATTCACCCTCCAGACTTCACCTTCTCCTTCTCCTTCTTCTGCTTCTTCTGATTCACCCTCCAGACTTCATCTTCTCCTTCTCCTTCTTCTGCTTCTTCTGATTCACCCCTCCAGACCTCACCTTCTCCTTCTCCTTCTTCTACTTCTTCTGATTCACCCTCCAGACTTCACCTTCTCCTTCTCCTTCTTCTACTTCTTCTGATTCACCCTCCTGACTTCACCTTCTCCTTCTCCTTCTTCTACTTCTTCTGCTTCACCCTCCAGACTTCACCTTCTCCTTCTCCTTCTTCTACTTCTTCTGATTCACCCTCCAGACTTCACCTTCTCCTTCTCCTTCTTCTGCTTCTCCTGATTCACCCTCCAGACTTCACCTTCTCCTTCTCCTTATTCTGCTTCTTCTGATTCACCCTCCAGACTTCACCTTCTCCTTCTCCTTCTTCTGCTTCTTCTGATTCACCCTCCAGACTTCACCTTCTCCTTCTCCTTCTTCTGCTTCTTCTGATTCACCCTCCAGACTTCACCTTCTCCTTCTCCTTCTTCTACTTCTTCTGATACACCCTCCAGACTTCATCTTCTCATTCTCCTTCTTCTGCTTCTTCTGATTCACCCTCCAGACTTCACCTTCTCCTTCTCCTTCTTCTGCTTCTTCTGATTCACCCTCCAGACTTGTCCTTCTCCTTCTCCTTCTTCTACTTCTTCTGATTCACCCTCCAGACTTCACCCTCTCCTTCTCCTTCTTCTACTTCTTCTGATTCACCCTCCAGACTTCACCTTCTCCTTCTCCTTCTTCTGCATCTTCTGATTCACCCTCCAGACTTCACCTTCTCCTTCTCCTTCTTCTGCTTCTTCTGATTCACCCTCCAGACTTCACCTTCTCCTTCTCCATCTTCTGCTTCTTCTGATTCACCCTTCAGACTTCACCTACTCCTTCTCCTTCTTCTGCTTCTTCTGATTCACCCTCCAGACCTCACCTTCTCCTTCTCCTTCTTCTACTTCTTATGATTCACCCTCCAGACTTCACCTTCTCCTTCTCCTTCTTCTGCTTCTTCTGATTCACCCTCCAGACTTAACCTTCTCCTTCTCCTTCTTCTGCTTCTTCTGATTCACCCCCCAGACTTCGCCTTCTCCTTCTGCTTCTTCTACTTCTTCTGATTCACCCTCCAGACTTCACCATCTCTTTCTCCTTCTTCTACTTATTCTGATTCACCCTCCAGTCTTCACCTTCTCCTTCGCCTTCTTCTGCTTCTTCTGATTCACCCTCCAGACTTCACCTTCTCCTTCTCCTTCTTCTGCTTCTTCTGATTCACCCTCCTGACTTCACCTTCTCCTTCTCCTTCTTCTGCTTCTTCTGATTCACCCTCCAGACTTCACCTTCTCCTTCTCCTTCTTCTCCTTCTTCTGATTCACCCTCCAGACTTCACCTTCTCCTTCTACTTCTTCTGCTTCTTCTGATTCACCCTCCAGACTTCACCTTCTGCTTCTCCTTCTTCTGCTTCTTCTGATTCACCCTCCAGACTTCACCTTCTCCTTCTCCTTCTTCTGCTTCTTCTGATTCACCCTCCAGACTTCACCTTCTCCTTCTCCTTCTTCTGCTTCTTCTGATTCACCCTCCAGACTTCACCTTCTCCTTCTCCTTCTTCTACTTCTTCTGATTCACCCTCCAGACTTCACCTTCTCCTTCTCCTGCTTCTGCTTCTTCTGATTCACCCTCCAGACTTCACCTTCTCCTTCTCCTTCTTCTACTTCTTCTGATTCACCCTCCAGACTTCACCTTCTCCTTCTCCTTCTTCTACTTCTTCTGATTCACCCTCCAGACTTCACCTTCTCCTTCTCCTTCTTCTACTTCTTCTGATTCACCCTCCTGACTTCACCTTCTCCTTCTCCTTCTTCTGCTTCTTCTGCTTCACCCTCCAGACTTCACCTTCTCCTTCTCCTTCTTCTGCTTCTTCTGCTTCACCCTCCAGACTTCACCTTGTCCTTCTCCTTCTTCTGCTTCTTCTGCTTCACCCTCCTGACTTCACCTTCTCCTTCTCCTTCTTCTACTTCTTCTGATTCACCCTCCAGACTTCACCTTCTCCTTCTCCTTCTTCTACTTCTTCTGATTCACCCTCCAGACTTCACCTTCTCCTTCTCCTTCTTCTGCTTCTTCTTCTTCACCCTCCAGACGTCACCTTCTCTTTCTCCTTCTTCTGCTTCTTCTGCTTCGCCCTCCAGACTTCACCTTCTCCTTCTCCTTCTTCTGCTTCTTCTGCTTCACCCTCCAGACATCACCTTCTCCGTCTCCTTCTTCTGCTTCTTCTGCTTCTCCCTCATGACTTCACCTTCTCCTTCTCCTTCTTCTACTTCTTCTGATTCACCCTCCAGACTTCACCTTCTCCTTCTACTTCTTTTGCTTCTTCTGCTTCACCCTCCAGACTTCACCTTCTCCTTCTCCTTCTTCTGCTTCTTCTGCTGCGCCCGCCAGACTTCACCTTCTCCTTCTCCTTCTTCTGCTTCTTCTGCTTCACCCTCCTGACTTCACCTTCTCCTTCTCCTTCTTCTACTTCTTCTGCTTCACCCCCCTGACTTCACCTTCTCCTTCTCCTTCTTCTGCTTCTTCTGATTCACCCTCCTAACTTCACCTTCTCCTTCTCCTTCTTCTGCTTCTTCTGATTCACCCTCCTGACTTCACCTTCTCCTTCTCCTTCTTCTGCTTCTTCTGATTCACCCTCCAGACTTCACCTTCTCCTTCTCCTTCTTCTGCTTCTTCTGATTCACCCTCCAGACTTCACCTTCTCCTTCTCCTTCTTCTGCTTCTTCTGATTCACCCTCCAGACCTCACCTTCTCCTTCTCCTTCTTCTACTTCTTCTGATTCACCCTCCGGACTTCATCTTCTCCTTCTCCTTCTTCTACTTCTTCTGATTCACCCGCCAGTCTTCACGTTCTCCTTCTCCTTCTTCTGCTTCTTCTGATTCACCCTCCAGACTTCACCTTCTCCTTCTCCTTCTTCTGCTTCTTCTGATTCACCCTCCAGAGCTCACCATCTCCTTCTCCTTCTTCTACTTCTTCTGATTCACCCTCCAGACTTCACCTTCTCCTTCTGCTTCTTCTACTTCTTCTGATTCACCCTCCAGTCTTCACCTTCTCCTTCTCCTGCTTCTGCTTCTTCTGATGCACCCTCCTGACTTCACCTTCTCCTTCTCCTTCTTCTGCTTCTTCTGATTCACCCTCCAGACTTCACCTTCTCCTTCTCCTTCTTCTACTTCTTCTGATTCACCCTCCAGACTTCACCTTCTCCTTCTACTTCTTCTGCTTCTTCTGATTCACCCTCCAGACTTCACCTTCTCCTTCTCCTTCTTCTGCTTCTTCTGATTCACCCTCCAGACTTCACCTTGTCCTTCTCCTTTTTCTGCTTCTTCAGATTCACCCTCCAGACTTCACCTTCTCCTTCTCCTTCTTCTGCTTCTTCTGATTCACCCTCCAGACTTCACCTTCTCCTTCTCCTTCTTCTACTTCTTCTGATTCACCCTCCAGACTTCGCCTTCTCCTTCTCCTTCTTCTGCTTTTTCTGATTCACCCTCCAGACTTCACCTTCTCCTTCTCCTTCGTCTACTTCTTCTGATTCACTCTCCAGACTACACCTTCTCCTTCTCCTTCTTCTACTTCTTCTGATTCAGCCTCCAGACTCCACCTTCTCCTTCTCCTTCTTCTGCTTCTTCTGATTCACCCTCCAGACTTCACCTTCTCCTTCTCCTTCTTCCACTTCTTCTGATTCACCCTCCAGACTTCACCTTCTCCTTCTCCTTCTTCTACTTCTTCTTATTCACCCTCCAGATTTCACCTTCTCCTTCTTCTTCTACTTCTTCTGCTTCTCCCTCCAGACTTCACCTTCTCCTTCTTCTGCTTCTTCTGATTCACCCTCCAGACTTCCCCTTCTCCTTCTTCTTCTTCTACTTCTTCTGATTCAACCTCCAGACTTCACCTTCTCCTTCTCCTTCTTCTACTTCTTCTGATTCACCCTCCAGACTTCACCTTCTCCTTCTCCTTCTTCTACTTCTTCTGATTCACCCTCCTGACTTCACCTTCTCCTTCTCCTTCTTCTGCTTCTTCTGCTTCACCCTCCAGACTTCACCTTCTCCTTCTCCTTCTTCTGCTTCTTCTGTTTCACCCTCCAGACTTCACCTTCTCCTTCTCCTTCTTCTGCTTCTTCTGCTTCACCCTCCTGACTTCACCTTCTCCTTCTCCTACTTCTACTTCTTCTGATTCACCCTCCAGACTTCACCTTCTCCTTCTCCTTCTTCTACTTCTTCTGATTCACCCTCCAGACTTCACCTTCTCCTTCTCCTTCTTCTGCTTCTTCTGCTTCACCCTCCAGACTTCACCTTCACCTTCTCCTTCTTCTGCTTCTTCTGCTGCGCCCGCCAGACTTCACCTTCTCCTTCTCCTTCTTCTGCTTCTTCTGCTTCACCTTCCTGACTTCGCCTTCTCCTTCTCCTTCTTCTACTTTTTCTGCTTCACCCCCCTGACTTCACCTTCTCCTTCTCCTTCTTCTGCTTCTTCTGATTCACCCTCCTAACTTCACCTTCTCCTTCTCCTTCTTCTGCTTCTTCTGATTCACCCTCCTGACTTCACCTTCTCCTTCTCCTTCTTCTACTTCTTCTGATTCACCCTCCAGACTTCACCATCTCCTTCTCCTTCTTCTACTTCTTCTGATTCACCCTCCAGACTTCACCTTCTCCTTCTCCTTCTTCTACCTCTTCTGATTCACCCTCCAGACTTCACCTTCTCCTTCTCCTTCTTCTACTTCTTCTGATTCACCCTCCAGTCTTCACCTTCTACTTCTCCTTCTTCTGCTTCTTCTGCTTCACCCTCTAGACTTCACCTTCTCCTTCTCTTTCTTCTGCTTCTTCTGATTCACCCTCCAGACTTCACCTTCTCCTTCTCCTTCTTCTGCTTCTTCTGCTTCACCATCCAGACTTCACCTTCTCCTTCTCCTTCTTCTACTTCTTCTGCTTCGCCCTCCAGACTTCACCTTCTCCTTCTCCTTCTTCTGCTTCATCTGCTTCACCCTCCAGACTTCACCTTCTCCTTCTCCTTCTTCTGCTTCTTCTGCTTCACCCTCCTGACTTCACCTTCTCCTTCTCCTTCTTCTACTTCTTCTGATTCACCCTCCAGACTTCACCTTCTCCTTCTCCTTCTTCTGCTTCTTCTGCTTCACCCTCCAGACTTCACCTTCACCTTCTCCTTCTTCTGCTTCTTCTGCTGCGCCCGCCAGACTTCACCTTCTCCTTCTCCTTCTTCTGCTTCTTCTGCTTCACCTTCCTGACTTCGCCTTCTCCTTCTCCTTCTTCTACTTTTTCTGCTTCACCCCCCTGACTTCACCTTCTCCTTCTCCTTCTTCTGCTTCTTCTGATTCACCCTCCAGACTTCACCTTCACCTTCTCCTTCTTCTGCTTCTTCTGCTGCGCCCGCCAGACTTCACCTTCTCCTTCTCCTTCTTCTGCTTCTTCTGCTTCACCTTCCTGACTTCGCCTTCTCCTTCTCCTTCTTCTACTTTTTCTGCTTCACCCCCCTGACTTCACCTTCTCCTTCTCCTTCTTCTGCTTCTTCTGATTCACCCTCCTAACTTCACCTTCTCCTTCTCCTTCTTCTGCTTCTTCTGCTTCACCCTCCAGACTTCACCTTCTCCTTCTCCTTCTTCTGCTTCTTCTGCTTCACCCTCCTGACTTCACCTTCTCCTTCTCCTTCTTCTACTTCTTCTGATTCACCCTCCAGACTTCACCTTCTCCTTCTCCTTCTTCTGCTTCTTCTGCTTCACCCTCCAGACTTCACCTTCACCTTCTCCTTCTTCTGCTTCTTCTGCTGCGCCCGCCAGACTTCACCTTCTCCTTCTCCTTCTTCTGCTTCTTCTGCTTCACCTTCCTGACTTCGCCTTCTCCTTCTCCTTCTTCTACTTTTTCTGCTTCACCCCCCTGACTTCACCTTCTCCTTCTCCTTCTTCTGCTTCTTCTGATTCACCCTCCTAACTTCACCTTCTCCTTCTCCTTCTTCTGCTTCTTCTGATTCACCCTCCTGACTTCACCTTCTCCTTCTCCTTCTTCTACTTCTTCTGATTCACCCTCCAGACTTCACCATCTCCTTCTCCTTCTTCTACTTCTTCTGATTCACCCTCCAGACTTCACATTCTCCTTCTCCTTCTTCTACCTCTTCTGATTCACCCTCCAGACTTCACCTTCTCCTTCTCCTTCTTCTACTTCTTCTGATTCACCCTCCAGTCTTCACCTTCTACTTCTCCTTCTTCTGCTTCTTCTGCTTCACCCTCTAGACTTCACCTTCTCCTTCTCTTTCTTCTGCTTCTTCTGATTCACCCTCCAGACTTCACCTTCTCCTTCTCCTTCTTCTGATTCTTCTGATTCACACTCCAGACTTCACCTTCTCCTTCTCCTTCTTCTGCTTCTTCTGATTCACCCTCCTGACTTCACCTTCTCCTTCTCCTTCTTCTACTTCTTCTGATTCACCCTCATGACTTCACCTTCTCCTTCTCCTTCTTCTACTTCTTCTGCTTCACCCTCCAGACTTCACCTTCTCCTGCTCCTTCTTCTACTTCTTCTGATTCACCCTCCAGACTTCACCTTCTCCTTCTCCTTCTTCTGCTTCTTCTGATTCACCCTCCAGACTTCACCTTCTCCTTCTCCTTCTTCTGCTTCTTCTGATTCACCCTCCAGACTTCACCTTCTCCTTCTCCTTCTTCTGCTTCTTCAGATTCACCCTCCAGACTTCACCTTCTCCTTCTCCTTCTTCTGCTTCTTCTGATTCACCCTCCAGACTTCACCTTCTCCTTCTCCTTCTTCTACTTCTTCTGATTCACCCTCCAGACTTCGCCTTCTCCTTCTCCTTCTTCTGCTTTTTCTGATTCACCCTCCAGACTTCACCTTCTCCTTCTCCTTCGTCTACTTCTTCTGATTCACTCTCCAGACTACACCTTCTCCTGCTCCTTCTTCTACTTCTTCTGATTCAGCCTCCAGACTCCACCTTCTCCTTCTCCTTCTTCTGCTTCTTCTGATTCACCCTCCAGACTTCACCTTCTCCTTCTCCTTCTTCCACTTCTTCTGATTCACCCTCCAGACTTCACGTTCTCCTTCTCCTTCTTCTACTTCTTCTTATTCACCCTCCAGATTTCACCTTCTCCTTCTTCTTCTACTTCTTCTGCTTCTCCCTCCAGACTTCACCTTCTCCTTCTTCTGCTTCTTCTGATTCACCCTCCAGACTTCCCCTTCTCCTTCTTCTTCTTCTACTTCTTCTGATTCAACCTCCAGACTTCACCTTCTCCTTCTCCTTCTTCTACTTCTTCTGATTCACCCTCCAGACTTCACCTTCTCCTTCTCCTTCTTCTACTTCTTCTGATTCACCCTCCTGACTTCACCTTCTCCTTCTCCTTCTTCTGCTTCTTCTGCTTCACCCTCCAGACTTCACCTTCTCCTTCTCCTTCTTCTGCTTCTTCTGTTTCACCCTCCAGACTTCACCTTCTCCTTCTCCTTCTTCTGCTTCTTCTGCTTCACCCTCCTGACTTCACCTTCTCCTTCTCCTTCTTCTACTTCTTCTGATTCACCCTCCAGACTTCACCTTCTCCTTCTCCTTCTTCTACTTCTTCTGCTTCGCCCTCCAGACTTCACCTTCTCCTTCTCCTTCTTCTGCTTCTTCTGCTTCACCCTCCAGACTTCACCTTCTCCTTCTCCTTCATCTGCTTCTTCTGCTTCACCCTCCTGACTTCACCTTCTCCTTCTCCTTCTTCTACTTCTTCTGATTCACCCTCCAGACTTCACCTTCTCCTTCTCCTTCTGCTGCTTCTTCTGCTTCACCCTCCAGACTTCACCTTCACCTTCTCCTTCTTCTGCTTCTTCTGCTGCGCCCGCCAGACTTCACCTTCTCCTTCTCCTTCTTCTGCTTCTTCTGCTTCACCTTCCTGACTTCGCCTTCTCCTTCTCCTTCTTCTACTTTTTCTGCTTCACCCCCCTGACTTCACCTTCTCCTTCTCCTTCTTCTGCTTCTTCTGATTCACCCTCCTAACTTCACCTTCTCCTTCTCCTTCTTCTGCTTCTTCTGATTCACCCTCCTGACTTCACCTTCTCCTTCTCCTTCTTCTACTTCTTCTGATTCACCCTCCAGACTTCACCATCTCCTTCTCCTTCTTCTAATTCTTCTGATTCACCCTCCAGACTTCACCTTCTCCTTCTCCTTCTTCTACCTCTTCTGATTCACCCTCCAGACTTCACCTTCTCCTTCTCCTTCTTCTACTTCTTCTGATTCACCCTCCAGTCTTCACCTTCTACTTCTCCTTCTTCTGCTTCTTCTGCTTCACCCTCTAGACTTCACCTTCTCCTTCTCTTTCTTCTGCTTCTTCTGATTCACCCTCCAGACTTCACCTTCTCCTTCTCCTTCTTCTGATTCTTCTGATTCACACTCCAGACTTCACCTTCTCCTTCTCCTTCTTCTGCTTCTTCTGATTCACCCTCCTGACTTCACCTTCTCCTTCTCCTTCTTCTACTTCTTCTGATTCACCCTCATGACTTCACCTTCTCCTTCTCCTTCTTCTACTTCTTCTGCTTCACCCTCCAGACTTCACCTTCTCCTGCTCCTTCTTCTACTTCTTCTGATTCACCCTCCAGACTTCACCTTCTCCTTCTCCTTCTTCTGCTTCTTCTGATTCACCCTCCAGACTTCACCTTCTCCTTCTCCTTATTCTGCTTCTTCTGATTCACCCTCCAGACTTCACCTTCTCCTTCTCCTTCTTCTGCTTCTTCTGATTCACTCTTCAGACTTCACCTTCTCCTTCCCCTTCTTCTGCTTCTTCTGATTCACCCTCCAGACTTCACCTTCTCCTTCTCCTTCTTCTACTTCTTCTGATTCACCCTCCAGACTTCACCTTCTCCTTCTCCTTCTTCTGCTTCTTCTGATTCACCCTCCAGACTTCACCTTCTCCTTCTCCTTCTTCTGCTTCTTCTGATTCACCCTCCAGACTTCACCTTCTCCTTCTCCTTCTTCTACTTCTTCTGATTCACCCTCCAGACTTCGCCTTCTCCTTCTCCTTCTTCTGCTTTTTCTGATTCACCCTCCAGACTTCACCTTCTCCTTCTCCTTCGTCTACTTCTTCTGATTCACTCTCCAGACTACACCTTCTCCTGCTCCTTCTTCTACTTCTTCTGATTCAGCCTCCAGACTCCACCTTCTCCTTCTCCTTCTTCTGCTTCTTCTGATTCACCCTCCAGACTTCACCTTCTCCTTCTCCTTCTTCCACTTCTTCTGATTCACCCTCCAGACTTCACGTTCTCCTTCTCCTTCTTCTACTTCTTCTTATTCACCCTCCAGATTTCACCTTTTCCTTCTTCTTCTACTTCTTCTGCTTCTCCCTCCAGACTTCACCTTCTCCTTCTTCTGCTTCTTCTGATTCACCCTCCAGACTTCCCCTTCTCCTTCTTCTTCTTCTACTTCTTCTGATTCAACCTCCAGACTTCACCTTCTCCTTCTCCTTCTTCTACTTCTTCTGATTCACCCTCCAGACTTCACCTTCTCCTTCTCCTTCTTCTACTTCTTCTGATTCACCCTCCTGACTTCACCTTCTCCTTCTCCTTCTTCTGCTTCTTCTGCTTCACCCTCCAGACTTCACCTTCTCCTTCTCCTTCTTCTGCTTCTTCTGTTTCACCCTCCAGACTTCACCTTCTCCTTCTCCTTCTTCTGCTTCTTCTGCTTCACCCTCCTGACTTCACCTTCTCCTTCTCCTTCTTCTACTTCTTCTGATTCACCCTCCAGACTTCACCTTCTCCTTCTCCTTCTTCTGCTTCTTCTGCTTCACCATCCAGACTTCACCTTCTCCTTCTCCTTCTTCTACTTCTTCTGCTTCGCCCTCCAGACTTCACCTTCTCCTTCTCCTTCTTCTGCTTCTTCTGCTTCACCCTCCAGACTTCACCTTCTCCTTCTCCTTCATCTGCTTCTTCTGCTTCACCCTCCAGACTTCACCTTCACCTTCTCCTTCTTCTGCTTCTTCTGCTGCGCCCGCCAGACTTCACCTTCTCCTTCTCCTTCTTCTGCTTCTTCTGCTTCACCTTCCTGACTTCGCCTTCTCCTTCTCCTTCTTCTACTTTTTCTGCTTCACCCCCCTGACTTCACCTTCTCCTTCTCCTTCTTCTGCTTCTTCTGATTCACCCTCCTAACTTCACCTTCTCCTTCTCCTTCTTCTGCTTCTTCTGATTCACCCTCCTGACTTCACCTTCTCCTTCTCCTTCTTCTACTTCTTCTGATTCACCCTCCAGACTTCACCATCTCCTTCTCCTTCTTCTAATTCTTCTGATTCACCCTCCAGACTTCACCTTCTCCTTCTCCTTCTTCTACCTCTTCTGATTCACCCTCCAGACTTCACCTTCTCCTTCTCCTTCTTCTACTTCTTCTGATTCACCCTCCAGTCTTCACCTTCTACTTCTCCTTCTTCTGCTTCTTCTGCTTCACCCTCTAGACTTCACCTTCTCCTTCTCTTTCTTCTGCTTCTTCTGATTCACCCTCCAGACTTCACCTTCTCCTTCTCCTTCTTCTGATTCTTCTGATTCACACTCCAGACTTCACCTTCTCCTTCTCCTTCTTCTGCTTCTTCTGATTCACCCTCCTGACTTCACCTTCTCCTTCTCCTTCTTCTACTTCTTCTCATTCACCCTCATGACTTCACCTTCTCCTTCTCCTTCTTCTACTTCTTCTGCTTCACCCTCCAGACTTCACCTTCTCCTGCTCCTTCTTCTACTTCTTCTGATTCACCCTCCAGACTTCACCTTCTCCTTCTCCTTCTTCTGCTTCTTCTGATTCACCCTCCAGACTTCAACTTCTCCTTCTCCTTATTCTGCTTCTTCTGATTCACCCTCCAGACTTCACCTTCTCCTTCTCCTTCTTCTGCTTCTTCTGATTCACTCTTCAGACTTCACCTTCTCCTTCCCCTTCTTCTGCTTCTTCTGATTCACCCTCCAGACTTCACCTTCTCCTTCTCCTTCTTCTACTTCTTCTGATTCACCCTCCAGACTTCATCATCTCCTTCTCCTTCTTCTACTTCTTCTGATTCACCCGCCAGTCTTCACCTTCTCCTTCTCCTTCTTCTGCTTCTTCTGATTCACCCTCCAGACCTCACCATCTCCTTCTCCTTCTTCTACTTCTTCTGATTCACCCTCCAGACTTCACCTTCTCCTTCTGCTTCTTCTACTTCTTCTGATTCACCCTCCAGTCTTCACCTTCTCCTTCTCCTGCTTCTGCTTCTTCTGATTCACCCTCCTGACTTCACCTTCTCCTTCTCCTTCTTCTGCTTCTTCTGATTCACCCTCCAGACTTCACCTTCTCCTTCTCCTTCTTCTACTTCTTCTGATTCACCCTCCAGACTTCACCTTCTCCTTCTACTTCTTCTGCTTCTTCTGATTCACCCTCCAGACTTCACCTTCTCCTTCTCCTTCTTCTGCTTCTTCTGATTCACCCTCCAGACTTCACCTTCTCCTTCTCCTTCTTCTGCTTCTTCAGATTCACCCTCCAGACTTCACCTTCTCCTTCTCCTTCTTCTGCTTCTTCTGTTTCACCCTCCAGACTTCACCTTCTCCTTCTCCTTCGTCTACTTCTTCTGATTCACCCTCCAGACTTCGCCTTCTCCTTCTCCTTCTTCTGCTTTTTCTGATTCACCCTCCAGACTTCACCTTCTCCTTCTCCTTCGTCTACTTCTTCTGATTCACTCTCCAGACTACACCTTCTCCTTCTCCTTCTTCTACTTCTTCTGATTCAGCCTCCAGACTCCACCTTCTCCTTGTCCTTCTTCTGCTTCTTATGATTCACCCTCCAGACTTCACCTTCTCCTTCTCCTTCTTCTACTTCTTCTGATTAACCCTCCAGACTTCACCTTCTCCTTCTCCTTCTTCTACTTCTTCTTATTCACCCTCCAGATTTCACCTTCTCCTTCTTCTTCTACTTCTTCTGCTTCTCCCTCCAGACTTCACCTTCTCCTTCTCCTTCTTCTGCTTCTTCTGATTCACCCTCCAGACTTCCCCTTCTCCTTCTTCTTCTTCTACTTCTTCTGATTCAACCTCCAGACTTCACCTTCTCCTTCTCCTTCTTCTACTTCTTCTGATTCACCCTCCAGACTTCACCTTCTCCTTCTCCTTCTTCTACTTCTTCTGATTCACCCTCCTGACTTCACCTTCTCCTTCTCCTTCTTCTGCTTCTTCTGCTTCACCCTCCAGACTTCACCTTCTCCTTCTCCTTCTTCTGCTTCTTCTGTTTCACCCTCCAGACTTCACATTCTCCTTCTCCTTCTTCTGCTTCTTCTGCTTCACCCTCCTGACTTCACCTTCTCCTTCTCCTTCTTCTACTTCTTCTGATTCACCCTCCAGACTTCACCTTCTCCTTCTCCTTCTTCTGCTTCTTCTGCTTCACCATCCAGACTTCACCTTCTCCTTCTCCTTCTTCTACTTCTTCTGCTTCGCCCTCCAGACTTCACCTTCTCCTTCTCCTTCTTCTGCTTCTTCTGCTTCACCCTCCAGACTTCACCTTCTCCTTCTCCTTCTTCTGCTTCTTCTGCTTCACCCTCCTGACTTCACCTTCTCCTTCTCCTTCTTCTACTTCTTCTGATTCACCCTCCAGACTTCACCTTCTCCTTCTCCTTCTTCTGCTTCTTCTGCTTCACCCTCCAGACTTCACCTTCACCTTCTTCTTCTGCTTCTTCTGCTGCGCCCGCCAGACTTCACCTTCTCCTTCTCCTTCTTCTGCTTCTTCTGCTTCACCTTCCTGACTTCGCCTTCTCCTTCTCCTTCTTCTGCTTCTTCTGCTTCACCCTCCTGACTTCACCTTCTCCTTCTCCTTCTTCTACTTCTTCTGATTCACCCTCCAGACTTCACCATCTCCTTCTCCTTCTTCTACTTCTTCTGATTCACACTCCAGACTTCACCTTCTCCTTCTCCTTCTTCTACCTCTTCTGATTCACCCTCCAGACTTCACCTTCTCCTTCTCCTTCTTCTACTTCTTCTGATTCACCCTCCAGTCTTCACCTTCTACTTCTCCTTCTTCTGCTTCTTCTGCTTCACCCTCTAGACTTCACCTTCTCCTTCTCTTTCTTCTGCTTCTTCTGATTCACCCTCCAGACTTCACCTTCTCCTTCTCCTTCTTCTGATTCTTCTGATTCACACTCCAGACTTCACCTTCTCCTTCTCCTTCTTCTGCTTCTTCTGATTCACCCTCCTGACTTCACCTTCTCCTTCTCCTTCTTCTACTTCTTCTGATTCACCCTCATGACTTCACCTTCTCCTTCTCCTTCTTCTACTTCTTCTGCTTCACCCTCCAGACTTCACCTTCTCCTTCTCCTTCTTCTGCTTCTTCTGCTTCACCATCCAGACTTCACCTTCTCCTTCTCCTTCTTCTACTTCTTCTGCTTCGCCCTCCAGACTTCACCTTCTCCTTCTCCTTCTTCTGCTTCTTCTGCTTCACCCTCCAGACTTCACCTTCTCCTTCTCCTTCTTCTGCTTCTTCTGCTTCACCCTCCTGACTTCACCTTCTCCTTCTCCTTCTTCTACTTCTTCTGATTCACCATCCAGACTTCACCTTCTCCTTCTCCTTCTTCTGCTTCTTCTGCTTCACCCTCCAGACTTCACCTTCACCTTCTTCTTCTGCTTCTTCTGCTGCGCCCGCCAGACTTCACCTTCTCCTTCTCCTTCTTCTGCTTCTTCTGCTTCACCTTCCTGACTTCGCCTTCTTCTTCTCCTTCTTCTACTTTTTCTGCTTCACCCCCCTGACTTCAACTTCTCCTTCTCCTTCTTCTGCTTCTTCTGATTCACCCTCCTAACTTCACCTTCTCCTTCTCCTTCTTCTGCTTCTTCTGATTCACCCTCCTGACTTCACCTTCTCCTTCTCCTTCTTCTACTTCTTCTGATTCACCCTCCAGACTTCACCATCTCCTTCTCCTTCTTCTACTTCTTCTGATTCACCCTCCAGACTTCACCTTCTCCTTCTCCTTCTTCTACCTCTTCTGATTCACCCTCCAGACTTCACCTTCTCCTTCCCCTTCTTCTACTTCTTCTGATTCACCCTCCAGTCTTCACCTTCTACTTCTCCTTCTTCTGCTTCTTCTGCTTCACCCTCTAGACTTCACCTTTTCCTTCTCTTTCTTCTGCTTCTTCTGATTCACCCTCCAGACTTCACCTTCTCCTTCTCCTTCTTCTGATTCTTCTGATTCACACTCCAGACTTCACCTTCTCCTTCTCCTTCTTCTGCTTCTTCTGATTCACCCTCCTGACTTCACCTTCTCCTTCTCCTTCTTCTACTTCTTCTGATTCACCCTCATGACTTCACCTTCTCCTTCTCCTTCTTCTACTTCTTCTGCTTCACCCTCCAGACTTCACCTTCTCCTTCTCCTTCTTCTACTTCTTCTGATTCACCCTCCAGACTTCACCTTCTCTTTCTCCTTCTTCTGCTTCTTCTGATTCACCCTCCAGACTTCACCTTCTCCTTCTCCTTATTCTGCTTCTTCTGATTCACCCTCCAGACTTCACCTTCTCCTTCTCCTTCTTCTGCTTCTTCTGATTCACTCTTCAGACTTCACCTTCTCCTTCCCCTTCTTCTGCTTCTTCTGATTCACCCTCCAGACTTCACCTTCTCCTTCTCCTTCTTCTACTTATTCTGATTCACCCTCCAGACTTCATCTTCTCCTTCTCCTTCTTCTGCTTCTTCTGATTCACCCTCCAGACTTCACCTTCTCCTTCTCCTTCTTCTGCTTCTTCTGATTCACCCTCCAGACTTCAACTTCTCCTTCTCCTTGTTCTACTTCTTCTGATTCACCCTCCAGACTTCACCTTCTCCTTCTCCTTCTTCTACTTCTTCTGATTCACCCTCCAGACTTCACCTTCTCCTTCTCCTTCTTCTGCTTCTTCTGATACACCCTCCAGACATCACCTTCTCCTTCTCCTTCTTCTGCTTCTTCTGGTTCACCCTTCAGACTTCACCTTCTCCTTCTCCTTCTTCTGCTTCTTCTGATTCACCCTCCAGACCTCAACTTCTCCTTCTCCTTCTTCTAATTCTTCTGATTCACCCTCCAGACTTCATATTCTCCTTCTCCTTCTTCTGCTTCTTCTGATTCACCCTCCAGACTTCACCTTCTCCTTCTCCTTCTTCTGCTTCTTCTGATACACCCTCCAGACTTCACCTTCTCCTTCTCCTTCTTCTGCTTCTTCTGGTTCACCCTTCAGACTTCACCTTCTCCTTCTCCTTCTTCTGCTTCTTCTGATTCACCCTCCAGACCTCAACTTCTCCTTCTCCTTCTTCTAATTCTTCTGATTCACCCTCCAGACTTCATCTTCTCCTTCTCCTTCTTCTGCTTCTTCTGATTCACCCTCCAGACTTCACCTTCTCCTTCTCCTTCTTCTGCTTCTTCTGATTCACCCTCCAGACTTCGCCTTCTCCTTCTCCTTCTTCTACTTCTTCCGCTTCACCCTCCAGACTTCACCTTCTCCTTCTCCTTCTTCTGCTTCTTCTGATTCACCCTCCAGACTTCACCTTCTCCTTCTCCTTATTCTGTTTCTTCTGATTCACCCTCCAGACTTCACCTTCTCCTTCTCCTTCTTCTGCTTCTTCTGATTCACCCTCCAGACTTCCCCTTCTCCTTCTTCTTCTTCTACTTCTTCTGATTCAACCTCCAGACTTCACCTTCTCCTTCTCCTTCTTCTATTTCTTCTGATTCACCCTCCTGACTTCACCTTCTCCTTCTCCTTCTTCTGCTTCTTCTGCTTCACCCTCCAGACTTCACCTTCTCCTTCTCCTTCTTCTGCTTCTTCTGTTTCACCCTCCAGACCTCACCTTCTCCTTCTCCTTCTTCTGCTTCTTCTGCTTCACCCTCCTGACTTCACCTTCTCCTTCTCCTTCTTCTACTTCTTCTGATTCACCCTCCAGACTTCACCTTCTCCTTCTCCTTCTTCTGCTTCACCATCCAGATTTCACCTTCTCCTTCTCCTTCTTCTACTTCTTCTGCTTCGCCCTCCAGACTTCACCTTCTCCTTCTCCTTCTTCTGCTTCTTCTGCTTCACCCTCCAGACTTCACCTTCTCCTTCTCCTTCTTCTGCTTCTTCTGTTTCACCCTCCAGACTTCACATTCTCCTTCTCCTTCTTCTGCTTCTTCTGCTTCACCCTCCTGACTTCACCTTCTCCTTCTCCTTCTTCTACTTCTTCTGATTCACCCTCCAGACTTCACCTTCTCCTTCTCCTTCTTCTGCTTCTTCTGCTTCACCATCCAGACTTCACCTTCTCCTTCTCCTTCTTCTACTTCTTCTGCTTCGCCCTCCAGACTTCACCTTCTCCTTCTCCTTCTTCTGCTTCTTCTGCTTCACCCTCCAGACTTCACCTTCTCCTTCTCCTTCTTCTGCTTCTTCTGCTTCACCCTCCTGACTTCACCTTCTCCTTCTCCTTCTTCTACTTCTTCTGATTCACCCTCCAGACTTCACCTTCTCCTTCTCCTTCTTCTGCTTCTTCTGCTTCACCCTCCAGACTTCACCTTCACCTTCTTCTTCTGCTTCTTCTGCTGCGCCCGCCAGACTTCACCTTCTCCTTCTCCTTCTTCTGCTTCTTCTGCTTCACCTTCCTGACTTCGCCTTCTCCTTCTCCTTCTTCTACTTTTTCTGCTTCACCCCCCTGACTTCAACTTCTCCTTCTCCTTCTTCTGCTTCTTCTGATTCACCCTCCTAACTTCACCTTCTCCTTCTCCTTCTTCTGCTTCTTCTGATTCACCCTCCTGACTTCACCTTCTCCTTCTCCTTCTTCTACTTCTTCTGATTCACCCTCCAGACTTCACCATCTCCTTCTCCTTCTTCTACTTCTTCTGATTCACCCTCCAGACTTCACCTTCTCCTTCTCCTTCTTCTACATCTTCTGATTCACCCTCCAGTCTTCACCTTCTACTTCTCCTTCTTCTGCTTCTTCTGCTTCACCCTCTAGACTTCACCTTTTCCTTCTCTTTCTTCTGCTTCTTCTGATTCACCCTCCAGACTTCACCTTCTCCTTCTCCTTCTTCTGATTCTTCTGATTCACACTCCAGACTTCACCTTCTCCTTCTCCTTCTTCTGCTTCTTCTGATTCACCCTCCTGACTTCACCTTCTCCTTCTCCTTCTTCTACTTCTTCTGATTCACCCTCATGACTTCACCTTCTCCTTCTCCTTCTTCTACTTCTTCTGCTTCACCCTCCAGACTTCACCTTCTCCTTCCCCTTCTTCTACTTCTTCTGATTCACCCTCCAGACTTCACCTTCTCTTTCTCCTTCTTCTGCTTCTTCTGATTCACCCTCCAGACTTCACCTTCTCCTTCTCCTTATTCTGCTTCTTCTGATTCACCCTCCAGACTTCACCTTCTCCTTCTCCTTCTTCTGCTTCTTCTGATTCACTCTTCAGACTTCACCTTCTCCTTCCCCTTCTTCTGCTTCTTCTGATTCACCCTCCAGACTTCACCTTCTCCTTCTCCTTCTACTACTTATTCTGATTCACCCTCCAGACTTCATCTTCTCCTTCTCCTTCTTCTGCTTCTTCTGATTCACCCTCCAGACTTCACCTTCTCCTTCTCCTTCTTCTGCTTCTTCTGATTCACCCTCCAGACTTCAACTTCTCCTTCTCCTTGTTCTACTTCTTCTGATTCACCCTCCAGACTTCACCTTCTCCTTCTCCTTCTTCTACTTCTTCTGATTCACCCTCCAGACTTCACCTTCTCCTTCTCCTTCTTCTGCTTCTTCTGATTCACCCTCCAGACTTCACCTTCTCCTTCTCCTTCTTCTGCTTCTTCTGATACACCCTCCAGACTTCACCTTCTCCTTCTCCTTCTTCTGCTTCTTCTGGTTCACCCTTCAGACTTCACCTTCTCCTTCTCCTTCTTCTGCTTCTTCTGATTCACCCTCCAGACCTCAACTTCTCCTTCTCCTTCTTCTAATTCTTCTGATTCACCCTCCAGACTTCATCTTCTCCTTCTCCTTCTTCTGCTTCTTCTGATTCACCCTCCAGACTTCACCTTCTCCTTCTCCTTCTTCTGCTTCTTCTGATACACCCTCCAGACTTCACCTTCTCCTTCTCCTTCTTCTGCTTCTTCTGGTTCACCCTTCAGACTTCACCTTCTCCTTCTCCTTCTTCTGCTTCTTCTGATTCACCCTCCAGACCTCAACTTCTCCTTCTCCTTCTTCTAATTCTTCTGATTCACCCTCCAGACTTCATCTTCTCCTTCTCCTTCTTCTGCTTCTTCTGATTCACCCTCCAGACTTCACCTTCTCCTTCTCCTTCTTCTGCTTCTTCTGATTCACCCTCCAGACTTCGCCTTCTCCTTCTCCTTCTTCTACTTCTTCCGCTTCACCCTCCAGACTTCACCTTCTCCTTCTCCTTCTTCTACTTCTTCTGATTCACCCTCCAGACTTCACCTTCTCCTTCTCCTTCTTCTGCTTCTTCTGATTCACCCTCCAGACTTCACCTTCTCCTTCTCCTTATTCTGTTTCTTCTGATTCACCCTCCAGACTTCACCTTCTCCTTCTCCTTCTTCTGCTTCTTCTGATTCACCCTCCAGACTTCCCCTTCTCCTTCTTCTTCTTCTACTTCTTCTGATTCAACCTCCAGACTTCACCTTCTCCTTCTCCTTCTTCTACTTCTTCTGATTCACCCTCCAGACTTCACCTTCTCCTTCTCCTTCTTCAATTTCTTCTGATTCACCCTCCTGACTTCACCTTCTCCTTCTCCTTCTTCTGCTTCTTCTGCTTCACCCTCCAGACTTCACCTTCTCCTTCTCCTTTTTCTGCTTCTTCTGTTTCACCCTCCAGACCTCACCTTCTCCTTCTCCTTCTTCTGCTTCTTCTGCTTCACCCTCCTGACTTCACCTTCTCCTTCTCCTTCTTCTACTTCTTCTGATTCACCCTCCAGACTTCACCTTCTCCTTCTCCTTCTTCTGCTTCACCATCCAGACTTCACCTTCTCCTTCTCCTTCTTCTACTTCTTCTGCTTCGCCCTCCAGACTTCACCTTCTCCTTCTCCTTCTTCTGCTTCTTCTGCTTCACCCTCCAGACTTCACCTTCTCCTTCTCCTTCTTCTGCTTCTTCTGCTTCACCCTCCTGACTTCACCTTCTCCTTCTCCTTCTTCTACTTCTTCTGATTCACCCTCCAGACTTCACCTTCTCCTTCTCCTTCTTCTGCTTCTTCTGCTTCACCCTCCAGACTTCACGTTCACCTTCTCCTTCTTCTGCTTCTTCTGCTGCGCCCGCCAGACTTCACCTTCTCCTTCTTCTGCTTCTTCTGCTTCACCTTCCTGACTTCGCCTTCTCCTTCTCCTTCTTCTACTTTTTCTGCTTCACCCCCCTGACTTCACCTTCTCCTTCTCCTTCTTCTGCTTCTTCTGATTCACCCTCCTAACTTCACCTTCTCCTTCTCCTTCTTCTGCTTCTTCTGATTCACCCTCCTGACTTCACCTTCTCCTTCTCCTTCTTCTACTTCTTCTGATTCACCCTCCAGACTTCACCATCTCCTTCTCCTTCTTCTACTTCTTCTGATTCACCCTCCAGACTTCACCTTCTCCTTCTCCTTCTTCTACCTCTTCTGATTCACCCTCCAGACTTCACCTTCTCCTTCTCCTTCTTCTACTTCTTCTGATTCACCCTCCAGTCTTCACCTTCTACTTCTCCTTCTTCTGCTTCTTCTGCTTCACCCTCTAGACTTCACCTTCTCCTTCTCTTTCTTCTGCTTCTTCTGATTCACCCTCCAGACTTCACCTTCTCCTTCTCCTTCTTCTGATTCTTCTGATTCACACTCCAGACTTCACCTTCTCCTTCTCCTTCTTCTGCTTCTTCTGATTCACCCTCCTGACTTCACCTTCTCCTTCTCCTTCTTCTACTTCTTCTGATTCACCCTCATGACTTCACCTTCTCCTTCTCCTTCTTCTACTTCTTCTGCTTCACCCTCCAGACTTCACCTTCTCCTTCTCCTTCTTCTACTTCTTCTGATTCACCCTCCAGACTTCACCTTCTCCTTCTCCTTCTTCTGCTTCTTCTGATTCACCCTCCAGACTTCACCTTCTCCTTCTCCTTATTCTGCTTCTTCTGATTCACTCTTCAGACTTCACCTTCTCCTTCCCCTTCTTCTGCTTCTTCTGATTCACCCTCCAGACTTCACCTTCTCCTTCTCCTTCTTCTACTTATTCTGATTCACCCTCCAGACTTCATCTTCTCCTTCTCCTTCTTCTGCTTCTTCTGATTCACCCTCCAGACTTCACCTTCTCCTTCTCCTTCTTCTGCTTCTTCTGATTCACCCTCCAGACTTCAACTTCTCCTTCTCCTTGTTCTACTTCTTCTGATTCACCCTCCAGACTTCACCTTCTCCTTCTCCTTCTTCGACTTCTTCTGGTTCACCCTCCAGACTTCACCTTCTCCTTCTCCTTCTTCTGCTTCTTCTGATTCACCCTCCAGACTTCACCTTCTCCTTCTCCTTCTTCTGCTTCTTCTGATACACCCTCCAGACTTCACCTTCTCCTTCTCCTTCTTCTGCTTCTTCTGATTCACCCTCCAGACCTCAACTTCTCCTTCTCCTTCTTCTAATTCTTCTGATTCACCCTCCAGACTTCATCTTCTCCTTCTCCTTCTTCTGCTTCTTCTGATTCACCCTCCAGACTTCACCTTCTCCTTCTCCTTCTTCTGCTTCTTCTGATTCACCCTCCAGACTTCGCCTTCTCCTTCTCCTTCTTCTACTTCTTCTGATTCACCCTCCAGACTTCACCTTCTCCTTCTCCTTCTTCTACTTCTTCTGATTCAACCTCCAGTCTTCACCTTCTCCTTCTCCTTCTTCAACTTCTTCTGATTCACCCTCCAGACTTCGCCTTCTCCTTCTCCTTCTTCTACTTCTTCTGATTCACCCTCCAGACTTCACCTTCTCCTTCTCCTTCTTCTGCTTCTTCTGATTCACCCTCCAGACTTCGCCTTCTCCTTCTCCTTCTTCTACTTCTTCCGCTTCACCCTCCAGACTTCACCTTCTCCTTCTCCTTCTTCTACTTCTTCTGATTCACCCTCCAGACTTCACCTTCTCCTTCTCCTTCTTCTGCTTCTTCTGATTCACCCTCCAGACTTCACCTTCTCCTTCTCCTTATTCTGTTTCTTCTGATTCACCCTCCAGACTTCACCTTCTCCTTCTCCTTCTTCTACTTCTTCTGATTCACCCTCCAGACTTCACCTTCTCCTTCTCCTTCTTCTGCTTCTTCTGATTCACCCTCCAGACTTCACCTTCTCCTTCTCCTTATTCTGTTTCTTCTGATTCACCCTCCAGACTTCACCTTCTCCTTCTCCTTCTTCAACTTCTTCTGATTCACCCTCCAGACTTCACCTTCTCCTTCTCCTTTTTCTGCTTCTTCTGTTTCACCCTCCAGACCTCACCTTCTCCTTCTCCTTCTTCTGCTTCTTCTGCTTCACCCTCCTGACTTCACCTTCTCCTTCTCCTTCTTCTACTTCTTCTGATTCACCCTCCAGACTTCACCTTCTCCTTCTCCTTCTTCTGCTTCACCATCCAGACTTCACCTTCTCCTTCTCCTTCTTCTACTTCTTCTGCTTCGCCCTCCAGACTTCACCTTCTCCTTCTCCTTCTTCTGCTTCTTCTGCTTCACCCTCCAGACTTCACCTTCTCCTTCTCCTTCTTCTGCTTCTTCTGCTTCACCCTCCTGACTTCACCTTCTCCTTCTCCTTCTTCTACTTCTTCTGATTCACCCTCCAGACTTCACCTTCTCCTTCTCCTTCTTCTGCTTCTTCTGCTTCACCCTCCAGACTTCACGTTCACCTTCTCCTTCTTCTGCTTCTTCTGCTGCGCCCGCCAGACTTCACCTTCTCCTTCTTCTGCTTCTTCTGCTTCACCTTCCTGACTTCGCCTTCTCCTTCTCCTTCTTCTACTTTTTCTGCTTCACCCCCCTGACTTCACCTTCTCCTTCTCCTTCTTCTGCTTCTTCTGATTCACCCTCCTAACTTCACCTTCTCCTTCTCCTTCTTCTGCTTCTTCTGATTCACCCTCCTGACTTCACCTTCTCCTTCTCCTTCTTCTACTTCTTCTGATTCACCCTCCAGACTTCACCATCTCCTTCTCCTTCTTCTACTTCTTCTGATTCACCCTCCAGACTTCACCTTCTCCTTCTCCTTCTTCTACCTCTTCTGATTCACCCTCCAGACTTCACCTTCTCCTTCTCCTTCTTCTACTTCTTCTGATTCACCCTCCAGTCTTCACCTTCTACTTCTCCTTCTTCTGCTTCTTCTGCTTCACCCTCTAGACTTCACCTTCTCCTTCTCTTTCTTCTGCTTCTTCTGATTCACCCTCCAGACTTCACCTTCTCCTTCTCCTTCTTCTGATTCTTCTGATTCACACTCCAGACTTCACCTTCTCCTTCTCCTTCTTCTGCTTCTTCTGATTCACCCTCCTGACTTCACCTTCTCCTTCTCCTTCTTCTACTTCTTCTGATTCACCCTCATGACTTCACCTTCTCCTTCTCCTTCTTCTACTTCTTCTGCTTCACCCTCCAGACTTCACCTTCTCCTTCTCCTTCTTCTACTTCTTCTGATTCACCCTCCAGACTTCACCTTCTCCTTCTCCTTCTTCTGCTTCTTCTGATTCACCCTCCAGACTTCACCTTCTCCTTCTCCTTATTCTGCTTCTTCTGATTCACTCTTCAGACTTCACCTTCTCCTTCCCCTTCTTCTGCTTCTTCTGATTCACCCTCCAGACTTCACCTTCTCCTTCTCCTTCTTCTACTTATTCTGATTCACCCTCCAGACTTCATCTTCTCCTTCTCCTTCTTCTGCTTCTTCTGATTCACCCTCCAGACTTCACCTTCTCCTTCTCCTTCTTCTGCTTCTTCTGATTCACCCTCCAGACTTCAACTTCTCCTTCTCCTTGTTCTACTTCTTCTGATTCACCCTCCAGACTTCACCTTCTCCTTCTCCTTCTTCGACTTCTTCTGGTTCACCCTCCAGACTTCACCTTCTCCTTCTCCTTCTTCTGCTTCTTCTGATTCACCCTCCAGACTTCACCTTCTCCTTCTCCTTCTTCTGCTTCTTCTGATACACCCTCCAGACTTCACCTTCTCCTTCTCCTTCTTCTGCTTCTTCTGATTCACCCTCCAGACCTCAACTTCTCCTTCTCCTTCTTCTAATTCTTCTGATTCACCCTCCAGACTTCATCTTCTCCTTCTCCTTCTTCTGCTTCTTCTGATTCACCCTCCAGACTTCACCTTCTCCTTCTCCTTCTTCTGCTTCTTCTGATTCACCCTCCAGACTTCGCCTTCTCCTTCTCCTTCTTCTACTTCTTCTGATTCACCCTCCAGACTTCACCTTCTCCTTCTCCTTCTTCTACTTCTTCTGATTCAACCTCCAGTCTTCACCTTCTCCTTCTCCTTCTTCAACTTCTTCTGATTCACCCTCCAGACTTCGCCTTCTCCTTCTCCTTCTTCTACTTCTTCTGATTCACCCTCCAGACTTCACCTTCTCCTTCTCCTTCTTCTGCTTCTTCTGATTCACCCTCCAGACTTCGCCTTCTCCTTCTCCTTCTTCTACTTCTTCCGCTTCACCCTCCAGACTTCACCTTCTCCTTCTCCTTCTTCTACTTCTTCTGATTCACCCTCCAGACTTCACCTTCTCCTTCTCCTTCTTCTGCTTCTTCTGATTCACCCTCCAGACTTCACCTTCTCCTTCTCCTTATTCTGTTTCTTCTGATTCACCCTCCAGACTTCACCTTCTCCTTCTCCTTCTTCTACTTCTTCTGATTCACCCTCCAGACTTCACCTTCTCCTTCTCCTTCTTCTGCTTCTTCTGATTCACCCTCCAGACTTCACCTTCTCCTTCTCCTTATTCTGTTTCTTCTGATTCACCCTCCAGACTTCACCTTCTCCTTCTCCTTCTTCAACTTCTTCTGATTCACCCTCCAGACTTCACCTTCTCCTTCTCCTTCTTCTGCTTCTTCTGATTCACCATCCAGACTTCACCTCCTCCTTCTCCTTCTTCTGCTTCTTCTGCTTCACCCTCCAGACTTCACCTTCTCCTTCTCCTTCTTCTGCTTCTTCTGCTTCACCCTCCTTACTTCACCTTCTCCTTCTCCTTCTTCTACTTCTTCTGATTCACCCTCCAGACTTCACCTTCTCCTTCTCCTTCTTCTGCTTCTTCTGCTTCACCCTCCAGACTTCACCTTCTCCTTCTCCTTCTTCTGCTTCTTCTGCTTCGCCCTCCAGACTTCACCTTCTCATTCTCCTTCTTCTACTTCTTCTGCTTCACGCTCCAGACTTCACATTCTCCTTCTCCTTCTTCTACTTCTTCTGATTCACCCTCCAGACTTCACCTTCTCCTTCTCCTTCTTCTGCTTCTTCTGATTCACCCTCCAGACTTCACCTTCTCCATCTCCTTATTCTGCTTCTTCTGATTCACCCTCCAGACTTCACCTTCTCCTTCTCCTTCTTCTACTTCTTCTGATTCATCCTCCAGACTACACCTTCTCCTTCTCCTTCTTCTACTTCTTCTGATTCACCCTCCAGACTTCACCTTCTCCTTCTCCTTCTTCTGCTCCTTTTTATTCACCCTCCAGACTTGACCTTCTCCTTCTCCTTCTTCTACTTCTTCTGATTCACCCTCCAGACTTCACCTCCTCCTTCTCCTTCTTCTACTTCTTCTGATTCACAATCCAGACTTCACCTTCTCCTTCTCCTTCTTCTACTTCTTCTGCTTCTCCCTCCAGACTTCACCTTCTCCTTCTCCTTCTTCTGCTTCTTCTGATTCACCCTCCAGACTTCACCTTCTCCTTCTCCTTCTTCCACTTCTTCTGATTCACCCTCCAGACTTCACCTTCTCCTTCTCCTTCTTCTACTTCTTCTGATTCACCCTCCAGACTTCACCTTCTCCTTTTCCTTCTTCTACTTCTTCTGATTCACCCTCCTGACTTCACCTTCTCCTTCTCCTTCTTCTGCTTCTTCTGCTTCACCCTCCAGACTTCACCTTCTCCTTCTCCTTCTTCTGCTTCTTCTGCTTCACCTTCCTGACTTCGCCTTCTCCTTCTCCTTCTTCTACTTTTTCTGCTTCACCCCCCTGACTTCACCTTCTCCTTCTCCTTCTTCTGCTTCTTCTGATTCACCCTCCTAACTTCACCTTCTCCTTCTCCTTCTTCTGCTTCTTCTGATTCACCCTCCTGACTTCACCTTCTCCTTCTCCTTCTTCTACTTCTTCTGATTCACCCTCCAGACTTCACCATCTCCTTCTCCTTCTTCTACTTCTTCTGATTCACCCTCCAGACTTCACCTTCTCCTTCTCCTTCTTCTACCTCTTCTGATTCACCCTCCAGACTTCACCTTCTCCTTCTCCTTCTTCTACTTCTTCTGATTCACCCTCCAGTCTTCACCTTCTACTTCTCCTTCTTCTGCTTCTTCTGCTTCACCCTCTAGACTTCACCTTCTCCTTCTCTTTCTTCTGCTTCTTCTGATTCACCCTCCAGACTTCACCTTCTCCTTCTCCTTCTTCTGATTCTTCTGATTCACACTCCAGACTTCACCTTCTCCTTCTCCTTCTTCTGCTTCTTCTGATTCACCCTCCTGACTTCACCTTCTCCTTCTCCTTCTTCTACTTCTTCTGCTTCACCCTCATGACTTCACCTTCTCCTTCTCCTTCTTCTACTTCTTCTGATTCACCCTCCAGACTTCACCTTCTCCTTCTCCTTCTTCTGCTTCTTCTGATTCACCCTCCAGACTTCACCTTCTCCTTCTCCTTATTCTGCTTCTTCTGATTCACTCTTCAGACTTCACCTTCTCCTTCCCCTTCTTCTGCTTCTTCTGATTCACCCTCCAGACTTCATCTTCTCCTTCTCCTTCTTCTGCTTCTTCTGATTCACCCTCCAGACTTCACCTTCTCCTTCTCCTTCTTCTGCTTCTTCTGATTCACCCTCCAGACTTCAACTTCTCCTTCTCCTTGTTCTACTTCTTCTGATTCACCCTCCAGACTTAACCTTCTCCTTCTCCTTCTTCGACTTCTTCAGATTCACCCTCCAGACTTCACCTTCTCCTTCTCCTTCTTCTGCTTCTTCTGATTCACCCTCCAGACTTCACCTTCTCCTTCTCCTTCTTCTGCTTCTTCTGATACACCCTCCAGACTTCACCTTCTCCTTCTCCTTCTTCTGCTTCTTCTGATTCACCCTCCAGACCTCAACTTCTCCTTCTCCTTCTTCTAATTCTTCTGATTCACCCTCCAGACTTCATCTTCTCCTTCTCCTTCTTCTGCTTCTTCTGATTCACCCTCCAGACTTCACCTTCTCCTTCTCCTTCTTCTGCTTCTTCTGATTCACCCTCCAGACTTCGCCTTCTCCTTCTCCTTCTTCTACTTCTTCTGATTCACCCTCCAGACTTCACCTTCTCCTTCTCCTTCTTCTACTTCTTCTGATTCAACCTCCAGTCTTGACCTTCTCCTTCTCCTTCTTCAACTTCTTCTGATTCACCCTCCAGACTTCGCCTTCTCCTTCTCCTTCTTCTACTTCTTCTGATTCACCCTCCAGACTTCACCTTCTCCTTCTCCTTCTTCTGCTTCTTCTGATTCACCCTCCGGACTTCGCCTTCTCCTTCTCCTTCTTCTGCTTCTTCTGCTTCACCCTCCAGACTTCACCTTCTCCTTCTCCTTCTTCTACTTCTTCTGATTCACCCTCCTTACTTCACCTTCTCCTTCTCCTTCTTCTACTTCTTCTGATTCACCCTCCAGACTTCACCTTCTCCTTCTCCTTATTCTGTTTCTTCTGATTCACCCTCCAGACTTCACCTTCTCCTTCTCCTTCTTCTACTTCTTCTGATTCACCCTCCAGACTTCACCTTCTCCTTCTCCTTCTTCTGCTTCTTCTGATTCACCCTCCAGACTTCACCTTCTCCTTCTCCTTATTCTGTTTCTTCTGATTCACCCTCCAGACTTCACCTTCTCCTTCTCCTTCTTCAACTTCTTCTGATTCACCCTCCAGACTTCACCTTCTCCTTCTCCTTCTTCTGCTTCTTCTGATTCACCATCCAGACTTCACCTCCTCCTTCTCCTTCTTCTGCTTCTTCTGCTTCACCCTCCAGACTTCACCTTCTCCTTCTCCTTCTTTTGCTTCTTCTGCTTCACCCTCCTTACTTCACCTTCTCCTTCTCCTTCTTCTACTTCTTCTGATTCACCCTCCAGACTTCACCTTCTCCTTCTCCTTCTTCTGCTTCTTCTGCTTCACCCTCCAGACTTCACCTTCTCCTTCTCCTTCTTCTGCTTCTTCTGCTTCGCCCTCCAGACTTCACCTTCTCATTCTCCTTCTTCTACTTCTTCTGCTTCACGCTCCAGACTTCACATTCTCCTTCTCCTTCTTCTACTTCTTCTGATTCACCCTCCAGACTTCACCTTCTCCTTCTCCTTCTTCTGCTTCTTCTGATTCACCCTCCTGACTTCACCTTCTCCATCTCCTTATTCTGCTTCTTCTGATTCACCCTCCAGACTTCACCTTCTCCTTCTCCTTCTTCTACTTCTTCTGATTCATCCTCCAGACTACACCTTCTCCTTCTCCTTCTTCTACTTCTTCTGATTCACCCTCCAGACTTCACCTTCTCCTTCTCCTTCTTCTGCTCCTTTTGATTCACCCTCCAGACTTGACCTTCTCCTTCTCCTTCTTCTACTTCTTCTGATTCACCCTCCAGACTTCACCTCCTCCTTCTCCTTCTTCTACTTCTTCTGATTCACAATCCAGACTTCACCTTCTCCTTCTCCTTCTTCTACTTCTTCTGCTTCTCCCTCCAGACTTCACCTTCTCCTTCTCCTTCTTCTGCTTCTTCTGATTCACCCTCCAGACTTCACCTTCTCCTTCTCCTTCTTCCACTTCTTCTGATTCACCCTCCAGACTTCACCTTCTCCTTCTCCTTCTTCTACTTCTTCTGATTCACCCTCCAGACTTCACCTTCTCCTTTTCCTTCTTCTACTTCTTCTGATTCACCCTCCTGACTTCACCTTCTCCTTCTCCTTCTTCTGCTTCTTCTGCTTCACCCTCCAGACTTCACCTTCTCCTTCTCCTTCTTCTGCTTCTTCTGCTTCACCTTCCTGACTTCGCCTTCTCCTTCTCCTTCTTCTACTTTTTCTGCTTCACCCCCCTGACTTCACCTTCTCCTTCTCCTTCTTCTGCTTCTTCTGATTCACCCTCCTAACTTCACCTTCTCCTTCTCCTTCTTCTGCTTCTTCTGATTCACCCTCCTGACTTCACCTTCTCCTTCTCCTTCTTCTACTTCTTCTGATTCACCCTCCAGACTTCACCATCTCCTTCTCCTTCTTCTACTTCTTCTGATTCACCCTCCAGACTTCACCTTCTCCTTCTCCTTCTTCTACCTCTTCTGATTCACCCTCCAGACTTCACCTTCTCCTTCTCCTTCTTCTACTTCTTCTGATTCACCCTCCAGTCTTCACCTTCTACTTCTCCTTCTTCTGCTTCTTCTGCTTCACCCTCTAGACTTCACCTTCTCCTTCTCTTTCTTCTGCTTCTTCTGATTCACCCTCCAGACTTCACCTTCTCCTTCTCCTTCTTCTGATTCTTCTGATTCACACTCCAGACTTCACCTTCTCCTTCTCCTTCTTCTGCTTCTTCTGATTCACCCTCCTGACTTCACCTTCTCCTTCTCCTTCTTCTACTTCTTCTGATTCACCCTCATGACTTCACCTTCTCCTTCTCCTTCTTCTACTTCTTCTGCTTCACCCTCCAGACTTCACCTTCTCCTTCTCCTTCTTCTACTTCTTCTGATTCACCCTCCAGACTTCACCTTCTCCTTCTCCTTCTTCTGCTTCTTCTGATTCACCCTCCAGACTTCACCTTCTCCTTCTCCTTATTCTGCTTCTTCTGATTCACTCTTCAGACTTCACCTTCTCCTTCCCCTTCTTCTGCTTCTTCTGATTCACCCTCCAGACTTCACCTTCTCCTTCTCCTTCTTCTACTTATTCTGATTCACCCTCCAGACTTCATCTTCTCCTTCTCCTTCTTCTGCTTCTTCTGATTCACCCTCCAGACTTCACCTTCTCCTTCTCCTTCTTCTGCTTCTTCTGATTCACCCTCCAGACTTCAACTTCTCCTTCTCCTTGTTCTACTTCTTCTGATTCACCCTCCAGACTTAACCTTCTCCTTCTCCTTCTTCGACTTCTTCAGATTCACCCTCCAGACTTCACCTTCTCCTTCTCCTTCTTCTGCTTCTTCTGATTCACCCTCCAGACTTCACCTTCTCCTTCTCCTTCTTCTGCTTCTTCTGATACACCCTCCAGACTTCACCTTCTCCTTCTCCTTCTTCTGCTTCTTCTGATTCACCCTCCAGACCTCAACTTCTCCTTCTCCTTCTTCTAATTCTTCTGATTCACCCTCCAGACTTCATCTTCTCCTTCTCCTTCTTCTGCTTCTTCTGATTCACCCTCCAGACATCACCTTCTCCTTCTCCTTCTTCTGCTTCTTCTGATTCACCCTCCAGACTTCGCCTTCTCCTTCTCCTTCTTCTACTTCTTCTGATTCACCCTCCAGACTTCACCTTCTCCTTCTCCTTCTTCTACTTCTTCCGCTTCACCCTCCAGACTTCACCTTCTCCTTCTCCTTCTTCTACTTCTTCTGATTCACCCTCCAGACTTCACCTTCTCCTTCTCCTTCTTCTGCTTCTTCTGATTCACCCTCCAGACTTCACCTTCTCCTTCTCCTTATTCTGTTTCTTCTGATTCACCCTCCAGACTTCACCTTCTCCTTCTCCTTCTTCAACTTCTTCTGATTCACCCTCCAGACTTCACCTTCTCCTTCTCCTTCTTCTGCTTCTTCTGATTCACCATCCAGACTTCACCTCCTCCTTCTCCTTCTTCTGCTTCTTCTGCTTCACCCTCCAGACTTCACCTTCTCCTTCTCCTTCTTCTGCTTCTTCTGCTTCACCCTCCTTACTTCACCTTCTCCTTCTCCTTCTTCTACTTCTTCTGATTCACCCTCCAGACTTCACCTTCTCCTTCTCCTTCTTCTGCTTCTTCTGCTTCACCCTCCAGACTTCACCTTCTCCTTCTCCTTCTTCTGCTTCTTCTGCTTCGCCCTCCAGACTTCACCTTCTCCTTCTCCTTCTTCTACTTCTTCTGCTTCACGCTCCAGACTTCACCTTCTCCTTCTCCTTCTTCTACTTCTTCTGATTCACCCTCCAGACTTCACCTTCCCCTTCTCCTTCTTCTGCTTCTTCTGATTCACCCTCCAGACTTCACCTTCTCCTTCTCCTTATTCTGCTTCTTCTGATTCACCCTCCAGACTTCACCTTCTCCTTCTCCTTCTTCTACTTCTTCTGATTCATCCTCCAGACTACACCTTCTCCTTCTCCTTCTTCTACTTCTTCTGATTCACCCTCCAGACTTCACCTTCTCCTTCTCCTTCTTCTGCTCCTTTTGATTCACCCTCCAGACTTGACCTTCTCCTTCTCCTTGTTCTACTTCTTCTGATTCACCCTCCAGACTTCACCTCCTCCTTCTCCTTCTTCTACTTCTTCTGATTCACAATCCAGACTTCACCTTCTCCTTCTCCTTCTTTTACTTCTTCTGCTTCTCCCTCCAGACTTCACCTTCTCCTTCTCCTTCTTCTGCTTCTTCTGATTCACCCTCCAGACTTCACCTTCTCCTTCTCCTTCTTCCACTTCTTCTGATTCACCCTCCAGACTTCACCTTCTCCTTCTCCTTCTTCTACTTCTTCTGATTCACCCTCCAGACTTCACCTTCTCCTTTTCCTTCTTCTACTTCTTCTGATTCACCCTCCTGACTTCACCTTCTCCTTCTCCTTCTTCTGCTTCTTCTGCTTCACCCTCCAGACTTCACCTTCTCCTTCTCCTTCTTCTGCTTCTTCTGCTTCACCCTCCAGACTTCACCTTCTCCTTCTCCTTCTTCTGCTTCTTCTGCTTCACCCTCCTTACTTCACCTTCTCCTTCTCCTTCTTCTACTTCTTGTGATTCACCCTCCAGACTTCACCTTCTCCTTCTCCTTCTTCTGCTTCTTCTGCTTCACCCTCCAGACTTCACCTTCTCCTTCTCCTTCTTCTGCTTCTTCTGCTTCGCCCTCCAGACTTCACCTTCTCCTTCTCCTTCTTCTGCTTCTTCTGCTTCACCCTCCAGATTTCACCTTCTCCTTCTCCTTCTTCTGCTTCTTCTGCTTCACCCTCCTGACTTCACCTTCTCCTTCTCCTTCTTCTACTTCTTCTGATTCACCCTCCAGACTTCACCTTCTCCTTCTCCTTCTTCTACTTCTTCTGATTCACCCTCCTAACTTCACCTTCTCCTTCTCCTTCTTCTGCTTCTTCTGATTCACCCTCCTGACTTCACCTTCTCCTTCTCCTTCTTCTGCTTCTTCTGATTCACCCTCCAGACTTCACCTTCTCCTTCTCCTTCTTCTGCTTCTTCTGATTCACCCTCCAGACTTCACCTTCTACTTCTCCTTCTTCTGCTTCTTCTGATTCACCCTCCAGACCTCACCTTCTCCTTCTCCTTCTTCTACTTCTTCTGATTCACCCTCCAGACTTCATCTTCTCCTTCTCCTTCTACTACTTCTTCTGATTCACCCGCCAGTCTTCACCTTCTCCTTCTCCTTCTTCTGCTTCTTCTGATTCACCCTCCAGACTTCACCTTCTCCTTCTCCTTCTTCTGCTTCTTCTGATTCACCCTCCAGACTTCACCTTCTCCTTTTCCTTCTTCTACTTCTTCTGATTCACCCTCCTGACTTCACCTTCTCCTTCTCCTTCTTCTGCTTCTTCTGCTTCACCCTCCAGACTTCACCTTCTCCTTCTCCTTCTTCTGCTTCTTCTGCTTCACCCTCCAGACTTCACCTTCTCCTTCTCCTTCTTCTGCTTCTTCTGCTTCACCCTCCTTACTTCACCTTCTCCTTCTCCTTCTTCTACTTCTTGTGATTCACCCTCCAGACTTCACCTTCTCCTTCTCCTTCTTCTGCTTCTTCTGCTTCACCCTCCAGACTTCACCTTCTCCTTCTCCTTCTTCTGCTTCTTCTGCTTCGCCCTCCAGACTTCACCTTCTGCTTTTCCTTTTTCTGCTTCTTCTGCTTCACCCTCCAGATTTCACCTTCTCCTTCTCCTTCTTCTGCTTCTTCTGCTTCACCCTCCTGACTTCACCTTCTCCTTCTCCTTCTTCTACTTCTTCTGATTCACCCTCCAGACTTCACCTTCTCCTTCTCATTCTTCTACTTCTTCTGATTCACCCTCCTAACTTCACCTTCTCCTTCTCCTTCTTCTGCTTCTTCTGATTCACCCTCCTGACTTCACCTTCTCCTTCTCCTTCTTCTGCTTCTTCTGATTCACCCTCCAGACTTCACCTTCTCCTTCTCCTTCTTCTGCTTCTTCTGATTCACCCTCCAGACTTCACCTTCTCCTTCTCCTTCTTCTGCTTCTTCTGATTCACCCTCCAGACCTCACCTTCTCCTTCTCCTTCTTCTACTTCTTCTGATTCACCCTCCAGACTTCATCTTCTCCTTCTCCTTCTACTACTTCTTCTGATTCACCCGCCAGTCTTCACCTTCTCCTTCTCCTTCTTCTGCTTCTTCTGATTCACCCTCCAGACTTCACCTTCTCCTTCTCCTTCTTCTGCTTCTTCTGATTCACCCTCCAGACCTCACCATCCCCTTCTCCTTCTTCTACTTCTTCTGATTCACCCTCCAGACTTCACCTTCTCCTTCTGCTTCTTCTACTTCTTCTGATTCACCCTCCAGTCTTCACCTTCTCCTTCTCCTGCTTCTGCTTCTTCTGATTCACACTCCTGACTTCACCTTCTCCTTCTCCTTCTTCTGCTTCTTCTGATTCACCCTCCAGACTTCACCTTCTCCTTCTCCTTCTTCTACTTCTTCTGATTCACCCTCCAGACTTCACCTTCTCCTTCTACTTCTTCTGCTTCTTCTGATTCACCCTCCAGACTTCACCTTCTCCTTCTCCTTCTTCTGCTTCTTCTGATTCACCCTCCAGACTTCACCTTCTCCTTCTCCTTCTTCTGCTTCTTCAGATTCACCCTCCAGACTTCACCTTCTCCTTCTCCTTCTTCTGCTTCTTCTGATTCACCCTCCAGACTTCACCTTCTCCTTCTCCTTCTTCTACTTCTTCTGATTCACCCTCCAGACTTCGCCTTCTCCTTCTCCTTCTTCTGCTTTTTCTGATTCACCCTCCAGACTTCACCTTCTCCTTCTCCTTCGTCTACTTCTTCTGATTCACTCTCCAGGCTACACCTTCTCCTTCTCCTTCTTCTACTTCTTCTGATTCAGCCTCCAGACTCCACCTTCTCCTTCTCCTTCTTCTGCTTCTTCTGATTCACCCTCCAGACTTCACCTTCTCCTTCTCCTTCTTCTACTTCTTCTGATTCACCCTCCAGACTTCACATTCTCCTTCTCCTTCTTCTACTTCTTCTTATTCACCCTCCAGATTTCACCTTCTCCTTCTTCTTCTACTTCTTCTGCTTCTCCCTCCAGACTTCACCTTCTCCTTCTCCTTCTTCTGCTTCTTCTGATTCACCCTCCAGACTTCCCCTTCTCCTTCTTCTTCTTCTACTTCTTCTGATTCAACCTCCAGACTTCACCTTCTCCTTCTCCTTCTTCTACTTCTTCTGATTCACCCTCCAGACTTCACCTTCTCCTTCTCCTTCTTCTATTTCTTCTGATTCACCCTCCTGACTTCACCTTCTCCTTCTCCTTCTTCTGCTTCTTCTGCTTCACCCTCCAGACTTCACCTTCTCCTTCTCCTTCTTCTGCTTCTTCTGTTTCACCCTCCAGACTTCACCTTCTCCTTCTCCTTCTTCTGCTTCTTCTGCTTCACCCTCCTGACTTCACCTTCTCCTTCTCCTTCTTCTACTTCTTCTGATTCACCCTCCAGACTTCACCTTCTCCTTCTCCTTCTTCTGCTTCTTCTGCTTCACCATCCAGACTTCACCTTCTCCTTCTCCTTTTTCTACTTCTTCTGCTTCGCCCTCCAGACTTCACCTTCTCCTTCTCCTTCTTCTGCTTCTTCTGCTTCACCCTCCAGACTTCACCTTCTCCTTCTCCTTCTTCTGCTTCTTCTGCTTCACCCTCCTGACTTCACCTTCTCCTTCTCCTTCTTCTACTTCTTCTGATTCACCCTCCAGACTTCACCTTCTCCTTCTCCTTCTTCTGCTTCTTCTGCTTCACCCTCCAGACTTCACTTTCACCTTCTCCTTCTTCTGCTTCTTCTGCTGCACCCGCCAGACTTCACCTTCTCCTTCTCCTTCTTCTGCTTCTTCTGCTTCACCTTCCTGACTTCGCCTTCTCCTTCTCCTTCTTCTACTTTTTCTGCTTCACCCCCCTGACTTCACCTTCTCCTTCTCCTTCTTCTGCTTCTTCTGATTCACCCTCCTAACTTCACCGTCTCCTTCTCCTTCTTCTGGTTCTTCTGATTCACCCTCCTGACTTCACCTTCTCCTTCTCCTTCTTCTACTTCTTCTGATTCACCCTCCAGACTTCACCATCTCCTTCTCCTTCTTCGACTTCTTCTGATCCACCCTCAGACTTCACCTTCTCCTATTCCTTCTTCTACCTCTTCTGATTCACCCTCCAGACTTCACCTTCTCCTTCTCCTTCTTCTACTTCTTCTGATTCACCCTCCAGTCTTCACCTTCTACTTCTCCTTCTTCTGCTTCTTCAGCTTCACCCTCTAGACTTCACCTTCTCCTTCTCTTTCTTCTGCTTCTTCTGATTCACCCTCCAGACTTCACCTTCTCCTTCTCCTTCTTCTGATTCTTCTGATTCACACTCCAGACTTCACCTTCTCCTTCTCCTTCTTCTGCTTCTTCTGATTCACCCTCCTGACTTCACCTTCTCCTTCTCCTTCTTCTACTTCTTCTGATTCACCCTCATGACTTCACCTTCTCCTTCTCCTTCTTCTACTTCTTCTGCTTCACCCTCCAGACTTCACCTTCTCCTTCTCCTTCTTCTACTTCTTCTGATTCACCCTCCAGACTTCACCTTCTCCTTCTCCTTCTTCTGCTTCTTCTGATTCACCCTCCAGACTTCACCTTCTCCTTCTCCTTATTCTGCTTCTTCTGATTCACCCTCCAGACTTCACCTTCTCCTTCTCCTTCTTCTGCTTCTTCTGATTCACTCTTCAGACTTCATCTTCTCCTTCCCCTTCTTCTGCTTCTTCTGATTCACCCTCCAGACTTCACCTTCTCCTTCTCCTTCTTCTACTTATTCTGATTCACCCTCCAGACTTCATCTTCTCCTTCTCCTTCTTCTGCTTCTTCTGATTCACCCTCCAGACTTCACCTTCTCCTTCTCCTTCTTCTGCTTCTTCTGATTCACCCTCCAGACTTCAACTTCTCCTTCTCCTTGTTCTACTTCTTCTGATTCACCCTCCAGACTTCACCTTCTCCTTCTCCTTCTTCTACTTCTTCTGATTCACCCTCCAGACTTCACCTTCTCCTTCTCCTTCTTCTGCTTCTTCTGATTCACCCTCCAGACTTCACCTTCTCCTTCTCCTTCTTCTGCTTCTTCTGATACACCCTCCAGACTTCACCTTCTCCTTCTCCTTCTTCTGCTTCTTCTGGTTCACCCTTCAGACTTCACCTTCTCCTTCTCCTTCTTCTGCTTCTTCTGATTCACCCTCCAGACCTCAACTTCTCCTTCTCCTTCTTCTAATTCTTCTGATTCACCCTCCAGACTTCATCTTCTCCTTCTCCTTCTTCTGCTTCTTCTGATTCACCCTCCAGACTTCACCTTCTCCTTCTCCTTCTTCTACTTCTTCTGATTCACCCTCCAGACTTCACATTCTCCTTCTCCTTCTTCTACTTCTTCTTATTCACCCTCCAGATTTCACCTTCTCCTTCTTCTTCTACTTCTTCTGCTTCTCCCTCCAGACTTCACCTTCTCCTTCTCCTTCTTCTGCTTCTTCTGATTCACCCTCCAGACTTCCCCTTCTCCTTCTTCTTCTTCTACTTCTTCTGATTCAACCTCCAGACTTCACCTTCTCCTTCTCCTTCTTCTACTTCTTCTGATTCACCCTCCAGACTTCACCTTCTCCTTCTCCTTCTTGTACTTCTTCTGATTCACCCTCCTGACTTCACCTTCTCCTTCTCCTTCTTCTGCTTCTTCTGCTTCACCCTCCAGACTTCACCTTCTCCTTCTCCTTCTTCTGCTTCTTCTGTTTCACCCTCCAGACTTCACCTTCTCCTTCTCCTTCTTCTGCTTCTTCTGCTTCACCCTCCTGACTTCACCTTCTCCTTCTCCTTCTTCTACTTCTTCTGATTCACCCTCCAGACTTCACCTTCTCCTTCTCCTTCTTCTGCTTCTTCTGCTTCACCATCCAGACTTCACCTTCTCCTTCTCCTTCTTCTACTTCTTCTGCTTCGCCCTCCAGACTTCACCTTCTCCTTCTCCTTCTTCTGCTTCTTCTGCTTCACCCTCCAGACTTCACCTTCTCCTTCTCCTTCTTCTGCTTCTTCTGCTTCACCCTCCTGACTTCACCTTCTCCTTCTCCTTCTTCTACTTCTTCTGATTCACCCTCCAGACTTCACCTTCTCCTTCTCCTTCTTCTGATTCTTCTGCTTCACCCTCCAGACTTCACCTTCACCTTCTCCTTCTTCTGCTTCTTCTGCTGCACCCGCCAGACTTCATCTTCTCCTTCTTCTGCTTCTTCTGCTTCACCTTCCTGACTTCGCCTTCTCCTTCTCCTTCTTCTACTTTTTCTGCTTCACCCCCCTGACTTCACCTTCTCCTTCTCCTTCTTCTGCTTCTTCTGATTCACCCTCCTAACTTCACCTTCTCCTTCTCCTTCTTCTGGTTCTTCTGATTCACCCTCCTGACTTCACCTTCTCCTTCTCCTTCTTCTACTTCTTCTGATTCACCCTCCAGACTTCACCATCTCCTTCTCCTTCTTCGACTTCTTCTGATTCACCCTCCAGACTTCACCTTCTCCTTCTCCTTCTTCTACCTCTTCTGATTCACCCTCCAGACTTCACCTTCTCCTTCTCCTTCTTCTACTTCTTCTGATTCACCCTCCAGTCTTCACCTTCTACTTCTCCTTCTTCTGCTTCTTCAGCTTCACCCTCTAGACTTCACCTTCTCCTTCTCTTTCTTCTGCTTCTTCTGATTCACCCTCCAGACTTCACCTTCTCCTTCTCCTTCTTCTGATTCTTCTGATTCACACTCCAGACTTCACCTTCTCCTTCTCCTTCTTCTGCTTCTTCTGATTCACCCTCCTGACTTCACCTTCTCCTTCTCCTTCTTCTACTTCTTCTGATTCACCCTCATGACTTCACCTTCTCCTTCTCCTTCTTCTACTTCTTCTGCTTCACCCTCCAGACTTCACCTTCTCCTTCTCCTTCTTCTACTTCTTCTGATTCACCCTCCAGACTTCACCTTCTCCTTCTCCTTATTCTGCTTCTTCTGATTCACCCTCCAGACTTCACCTTCTCCTTCTCCTTATTCTGCTTCTTCTGATTCACCCTCCAGACTTCACCTTCTCCTTCTCCTTCTTCTGCTTCTTCTGATTCACTCTTCAGACTTCATCTTCTCCTTCCCCTTCTTCTGCTTCTTCTGATTCACCCTCCAGACTTCACCTTCTCCTTCTCCTTCTTCTACTTATTCTGATTCACCCTCCAGACTTCACCTTCTCCTTCTCCTTCTTCTGCTTCTTCTGATTCACCCTCCAGACTTCGCCTTTTCCTTCTCCTTCTTCTACTTCTTCCGCTTCACCCTCCAGACTTCACCTTCTCCTTCTCCTTCTTCTACTTCTTCTGATTCACCCTCCAGACTTCACCTTCTCCTTCTCCTTCTTCTGCTTCTTCTGATTCACCCTCCAGACTTCACCTTCTCCTTCTCCTTATTCTGCTTCTTCTGACTCACCCTCCAGACTTCACCTTCTCCTTCTCCTTCTTCAACTTCTTCTGATTCAACCTCCAGACTTCATCTTCTCCTTCTCCTTCTTCTGCTTCTTCTGATTCACCCTCCAGACTTCACCTCCTCCTTCTCCTTCTTCTGCTTCTTCTGCTTCTCCCTCCAGACTTCACCTTCTCCTTCTCCTTCTTCTGCTTCTTCTGATTCACCCTCCTTACTTCACCTGCTCCTTCTCCTTCTTCTACTTCTTCTGATTCACCCTCCAGACTTCACCTACTTCTTCTGATTCACCCTCCAGACTTCACCTTCTTCTTCTCCTTCTTCTGCTTCTTCTGCTTCACCCTCCAGACTTCACCTTCTCCTTCTCCTTCTTCTGCTTCTTCTGCTTCGCCCTCCAGACTTCACCTTCTCCTTCTCCTTCTTCTACTTCTTCTGCTTCACGCTCCAGACTTCACCTTCTCCTTCTCCTTCTTCTACTTCTTCTGATTCACCCTCCAGACTTCACCTTCTCCTTCTCCTTCTTCTGCTTCTTCTGATTCACCCTCCAGACTTCACCTTCTCCTTCTCCTTATTCTGCTTCTTCTGATTCACCCTCCAGACTTCACCTTCTCCTTCTCCTTCTTCTACTTCTTCTGATTCATCCTCCAGACTACACCTTCTCCTTCTCCTTCTTCTACTTCTTCTGATTCACCCTCCAGACTTCACCTTCTCCTTCTCCTTCTTCTGCTCCTTTTGAGTCACCCTCCAGACTTGACCTTCTCCTTCTCCTTCTTCTACTTCTTCTGATTCACCCTCCAGACTTCACCTCCTTCTTCTCCTTCTTCTACTTCTTCTGATTCACAATCCAGACTTCACCTTCTCCTTCTCCTTCTTCTACTTCTTCTGCTTCTCCCTCCAGACTTCACCTTCTCCTTCTCCTTCTTCTGCTTCTTCTGATTCACCCTCCAGACTTCACCTTCTCCTTCTCCTTCTTCCACTTCTTCTGATTCACCCTCCAGACTTCACCTTCTCCTTCTCCTTCTTCTACTTCTTCTGATTCACCCTCCAGAATTCACCTTCTCCTTTTCCTTCTTCTACTTCTTCTGATTCACCCTCCTGACTTCACCTTCTCCTTCTCCTTCTTCTGCTTCTTCTGCTTCACCCTCCAGACTTCACCTTCTCCTTCTCCTTCTTCTGCTTCTTCTGCTTCACCCTCCAGACTTCACCTTCTCCTTCTCCTTCTTCTGCTTCTTCTGCTTCACCCTCCTTACTTCAGCTTCTCCTTCTCCTTCTTCTACTTCTTGTGATTCACCCTCCAGACTTCACCTTCTCCTTCTCCTTCTTCTGCTTCTTCTGCTTCACCCTCCAGACTTCACCTTCTCCTTCTCCTTCTTCTGCTTCTTCTGCTTCGCCCTCCAGACTTCACCTTCTCCTTCTCCTTCTTCTGCTTCTTCTGCTTCACCCTCCAGATTTCACCTTCTCCTTCTCCTTCTTCTGCTTCTTCTGCTTCACCCTCCTGACTTCACCTTCTCCTTCTCCTTCTTCTACTTCTTCTGATTCACCCTCCAGACTTCACCTTCTGCTTCTCCTTCTTCTGCTTCTTCTGCTTCACCCTTAGGACTTCACCTTCTCCTTCTCCTCCTTCTGCTTCTTCTGCTGCGCCCTCCAGGCTTCACCGTCTCCATCTCCTTCTTCTGCTTCTTCTGCTTCACCCTCCTGACTTCACCTTCTCCTTCTCCTTCTTCTGCTTCTTCTGCTTCACCCTCCTGACTTCAGCTTCTCCTTCTCCTTCTTCTACTTCTTCTGCTTCATCCCCTGTCTTCAACTTCTCCTTCTCCTTCTTCTGCTTCTTCTGATTCACCCTCCTAACTTCACCTTCTCCTTCTCCTTCTTCTGCTTCTTCTGATTCACCCTCCTGACTTCACCTTCTCCTTCTCCTTCTTCTGCTTCTTCTGATTCACCCTCCAGACTTCCCCTTCTCCTTCTTCTTCTTCTACTTCTTCTGATTCAACCTCCAGACTTCACCTTCTCCTTCTCCTTCTTCTACTTCTTCTGATTCACCCTCCAGACTTCACCTTCTCCTTCTCCTTCTTCTACTTCTTCTGATTCACCCTCCTGACTTCACCTTCTCCTTCTCCTTCTTCTGCTTCTTCTGCTTCACCCTCCAGACTTCACCTTCTCCTTCTCCTTCTTCTGCTTCTTCTGTTTCACCCTCCAGACTTCACCTTCTCCTTCTCCTTCTTCTGCTTCTTCTGCTTCGCCCTCCAGACTTCACCTTCTCCTTCTCCTTCTTCTGCTTCTTCTGCTTCACCCTCCAGACTTCACCTTCTCCTTCTCCTTCTTCTGCTTCTTCTGCTTCACCCTCCTGACTTCACCTTCTCCTTCTCCTTCTTCTACCTCTTCTGATTCACCCTCCAGACTTCACCTTCTCCTTCTCCTTCTTCTGCTTCTTCTGCTTCACCCTCCAGACTTCACCTTCACCTTCTCGTTCTTCTGCTTCTTCTGCTGCGCCCGCCAGACTTCACCTTCTCCTTCTCCTTCTTCTGCTTCTTCTGCTTCACCTTGCTGACTTCGCCTTCTCCTTCTCCTTCTTCTACTTTTTCTGCTTCACCCCCCTGACTTCACCTTCTCCTTCTCCTTCTTCTGCTTCTTCTGATTCACCCTCCTAACTTCACCTTCTCCTTCTCCTTCTTCTGCTTCTTCTGATTCACCCTCCTGACTTCACCTTCTCCTTCTCCTTCTTCTACTTCTTCTGATTCACCCTCCAGACTTCACCATCTCCTTCTCCTTCTTCTACTTCTTCTGATTCACCCTCCAGACTTCACCTTCTCCTTCTCCTTCTTCTACCTCTTCTGATTCACCCTCCAGACTTCACCTTCTCCTTCTCCTTCTTCTACTTCTTCTGATTCTCCCTCCAGTCTTCACCTTCTACTTCTCCTTCTTCTGCTTCTTCTGCTTCACCCTCTAGACTTCACCTTCTCCTTCTCTTTCTTCTGCTTCTTCTGATTCACCCTCCAGACTTCACCTTCTCCTTCTCCTTCTTCTGATTCTTCTGATTCACACTCCAGACTTCACCTTCTCCTTCTCCTTCTTCTGCTTCTTCTGATCCACCCTCCTGACTTCACCTTCTCCTTCTCCTTCTTCTGCTTCTTCTGATTCACCCTACAGACTTCACCTTCTCCTTCTCCTTATTCTGCTTCTTCTGATTCACCCTCCAGACTTCACCTTCTCCTTCTCCTTCTTCTGCTTCTTCTGATTCACTCTTCAGACTTCACCTTCTCCTTCCCCTTCTTCTGCTTCTTCTGATTCACCCTCCAGACTTCACCTTCTCCTTCTCCTTCTTCTACTTATTCTGATTGACCCTCCAGACTTCATCTTCTCCTTCTCCTTCTTCTGCTTCTTCTGATTCACCCTCCAGACTTCACCTTCTCCTTCTCCTTCTTCTGCTTCTTCTGATGCACCCTCCAGACTTCAACTTCTCCTTCTCCTTGTTCTACTTCTTCTGATTCACCCTCCAGACTTCACCTTCTCCTTCTCCTTCTTCTACTTCTTCTGATTCACCCTTCAGACTTCACCTTCTCCTTCTCCTTCTTCTGCTTCTTCTGATTCACCCTCCAGACTTCACCTTCTCCTTCTCCTTCTTCTGCTTCTTCTGATTCACCCTCCAGACTTCACCTTCTCCTTCTCCTTCTTCTGCTTCTTCTGATACACCCTCCAGACTTCACCTTCTCCTTCTCCTTCTTCTGCTTCTTCTGGTTCACCCTTCAGACTTCACCTTCTCCTTCTCCTTCTTCTGCTTCTTCTGATTCACCCTCCAGACTTCATCTTCTCCTTCTCCTTCTTCTGCTTCTTCTGATTCACCCTCCAGACTTCACCTTCTCCTTCTCCTTCTTCTGCTTCTTCTGATTCACCCTCCAGACTTCGCCTTCTCCTTCTCCTTCTTCTACTTCTTCTGATTCACCCTCCAGACTTCACCTTCTCCTTCTCCTTCTTCTACTTCTTCTGATTCAACCTCCAGTCTTCACCTTCTCCTTCTCCTTCTTCAACTTCTTCTGATTCACCCTCCAGACTTCGCCTTCTCCTTCTCCTTCTTCTACTTCTTCTGATTCACCCTCCAGACTTCACCTTCTCCTTCTCCTTCTTCTGCTTCTTCTGATTCACCCTCCAGACTTCGCCTTCTCCTTCTCCTTCTTCTACTTCTTCCGCTTCACCCTCCAGACTTCACCTTCTCCTTCTCCTTCTTCTGCTTCTTCTGATTCACCCTCCAGACTTCACCTTCTCCTTCTCCTTATTCTGCTTCTTCTGATTCACCCTCCAGACTTCACCTTCTCCTTCTCCTTCTTCAACTTCTTCTGATTCACCCTCCAGACTTCACCTTCTCCTTCTCCTTCTTCTGCTTCTTCTGATTCACCCTCCAGACTTCACCTCCTCCTTCTCCTTCTTCTGCTTCTTCTGGTTCACCCTTCAGACTTCACCTTCTCCTTCTCCTTCTTCAACTTCTTCTGATTCACCCTCCAGACTTCACCTTCTCCTTCTCCTTCTTCTGCTTCTTCTGATTCACCCTCCAGACTTCACCTCCTCCTTCTCCTTCTTCTGCTTCTTCTGGTTCACCCTTCAGACTTCACCTTCTACTTCTCCTTCTTCTACTTCTTCTGATTCACCCTCCAGACTTCACCTCCTCCTTCTCCTTCTTCTGCTTCTTCTGATTCACCCTCCAGACTTCACCTCCTCCTTCTCCTTCTTCTGCTTCTTCTGATTCACCCTCCAGACTTCACCTTCTCCTTCTCCTTCTTCTGCTTCTTCTGATGCACCCTCCAGACTTCAACTTCTCCTTCTCCTTGTTCTACTTCTTCTGATTCACCCTCCAGACTTCATCTTCTCCTTCTCCTTCTTCTGCTTCTTCTGATGCACCCTCCAGACTTCAACTTCTCCTTCTCCTTGTTCTACATCTTCTGATTCACCCTCCAGACTTCACCTTCTCCTTCTCCTTCTTCTACTTCTTCTGATTCACCCTCCAGACTTCACCTTCTCCTTCTCCTTCTTCTGCTCCTTCTGATTCACCCTCCAGACTTCACCTTCTCCTTCTCCTTCTTCTGCTTCTTCTGCTACACCCTCCAGACTTCACCTTCTCCTTCTCCTTCTTCTGCTTCTTCTGGTTCACCCTTCAGACTTCACCTTCTACTTCTCCTTCTTCTACTTCTTCTGATTCACCCTCCAGACTTCGCCTTCTCCTTCTCCTTCTTCTACTTCTTCCGCTTCACCCTCCAGACTTCACCTTCTCCTTCTCCTTCTTCTACTTCTTCTGATTCACCCTCCAGACTTCACCTTCTCCTTCTCCTTCTTCTACTTCTTCTGATTCACCCTCCAGACTTCACCTTCTCCTTCTCCTTCTTCTGCTTCTTCTGCTTCGCCCTCCAGACTTCACCTTCTCCTTCTCCTTCTTCTGCTTCTTCTGCTTCACCCTCCAGATTTCACCTTCTCCTTCTCCTTCTTCTGCTTCTTCTGCTTCACCCTCCTGACTTCACCTTCTCCTTCTCCTTCTTCTACTTCTTCTGATTCACCCTCCAGACTTCACCTTCTCTTTCTCCTTCTTCTACTTCTTCTGATTCACCCTCCTAACTTCACCTTCTCCTTCTCCTTCTTCTGCTTCTTCTGATTCACCCTCCTGACTTCACCTTCTCCTTCTCCTTCTTCTGCTTCTTCTGATTCACCCTCCAGACTTCACCTTCTCCTTCTCCTTCTTCTGCTTCTTCTGATTCACCCTCCAGACTTCACCTTCTCCTTCTCCTTCTTCTGCTTCTTCTGATTCACCCTCCAGACCTCACCTTCTCCTTCTCCTTCTTCTACTTCTTCTGATTCACCCTCCAGACTTCATCTTCTCCTTCTCCTTCTACTACTTCTTCTGATTCACCCGCCAGTCTTCACTTTCTCCTTCTCCTTCTTCTGCTTCCTCTGATTCACCCTCCAGACTTCACCTTCTCCTTCTCCTTCTTCTGCTTCTTCTGATTCACCCTCCAGACCTCACCATCTCCTTCTCCTTCTTCTACTTCTTCTGATTCACCCTCCAAACTTCACCTTCTCCTTCTGCTTCTTCTACTTCTTCTGATTCACCCTCCAGTCTTCACCTTCTCCTTCTCCTGCTTCTGCTTCTTCTGATTCACACTCCTGACTTCACCTTCTCCTTCTCCTTCTTCTGCTTCTTCTGATTCACCCTCCAGACTTCACCTTCTCCTTCTCCTTCTTCTACTTCTTCTGATTCACCCTCCAGACTTCACCTTCTCCTTCTACTTCTTCTGCTTCTTCTGATTCACCCTCCAGACTTCACCTTCTCCTTCTCCTTCTTCTGCTTCTTCTGATTCACCCTCCAGACTTCACCTTCTCCTTCTCCTTCTACTGCTTCTTCAGATTCACCCTCCAGACTTCACCTTCTCCTTCTCCTTCTTCTGCTTCTTCTGATTCACCCTCCAGACTTCACCTTCTCCTTCTCCTTCTTCTCCTTCTTCTGATTCACCCTCCAGACTTCGCCTTCTCCTTCTCCTTCTTCTGCTTTTTCTGATTCACCCTCCAGACTTCACCTTCTCCTTCTCCTTCGTCTACTTCTTCTGATTCACTCTCCAGACTACACCTTCTCCTTCTCCTTCTTCTACTTCTTCTGATTCAGCCTCCAGACTCCACCTTCTCCTTCTCCATCTTCTGCTTCTTCTGATTCACCCTCCAGACTTCACCTTCTCCTTCTCCTTCTTCTACTTCTTCTGATTCACCCTCCAGACTTCACATTCTCCTTCTCCTTCTTCTACTTCTTCTTATTCACCCTCCAGATTTCACCTTCTCCTTCTTCTTCTACTTCTTCTGCTTCTCCCTCCAGACTTCACCTTCTCCTTCTCCTTCTTCTGCTTCTTCTGATTCACCCTCCAGACTTCCCCTTCTCCTTCTTCTTCTTCTACTTCTTCTGATTCAACCTCCAGACTTCACCTTCTCCTTCTCCTTCTTCTACTTCTTCTGATTCACCCTCCAGACTTCACCTTCTCCTTCTCCTTCTTCTACTTCTTCTGATTCACCCTCCTGACTTCACCTTCTCCTTCTCCTTCTTCTGCTTCTTCTGCTTCACCCTCCAGACTTCACCTTCTCCTTCTCCTTCTGCTTCTTCTGTTTCACCCTCCAGACTTCACCTTCTCCTTCTCCTTCTTCTGCTTCTTCTGCTTCACCCTCCTGACTTCACCTTCTCCTTCTCCTTCTTCTACTTCTTCTGATTCACCCTCCAGACTTCACCTTCTCCTTCTCCTTCTTCTGCTTCTTCTGCTTCACCATCCAGACTTCACCTTCTCCTTCTCCTTCTTCTACTTCTTCTGCTTCGCCCTCCAGACTTCACCTTCTCCTTCTCCTTCTTCTGCTTCTTCTGCTTCACCCTCCAGACTTCACCTTCTCCTTCTCCTTCTTCTGCTTCTTCTGCTTCACCCTCCTGACTTCACCTTCTCCTTCTCCTTCTTCTACTTCTTCTGATTCACCCTCCAGACTTCACCTTCTCCTTCTCCTTCTTCTGCTTCTTCTGCTTCACCCTCCAGACTTCACCTTCACCTTCTCCTTCTTCTGCTTCTTCTGCTGCACCCGCCAGACTTCACCTTCTCCTTCTCCTTCTTCTGCTTCTTCTGCTTCACCTTCCTGACTTCGCCTTCTCCTTCTCCTTCTTCTACTTTTTCTGCTTCACCCCCCTGACTTCACCTTCTCCTTCTCCTTCTTCTGCTTCTTCTGATTCACCCTCCTAACTTCACCTTCTCCTTCTCCTTCTTCTGGTTCTTCTGATTCACCCTCCTGACTTAACCTTCTCCTTCTCCTTCTTCTACTTCTTCTGATTCACCCTCCAGACTTCACCATCTCCTTCTCCTTCTTCGACTTCTTCTGATTCACCCTCCAGACTTCACCTTCTCCTTCTCCTTCTTCTACCTCTTCTGATTCACCCTCCAGACTTCACCTTCTCCTTCTCCTTCTTCTACTTCTTCTGATTCACCCTCCAGTCTTCACCTTCTACTTCTCCTTCTTCTGCTTCTTCAGCTTCACCCTCTAGACTTCACCTTCTCCTTCTCTTTCTTCTGCTTCTTCTGATTCACCCTCCAGACTTCACCTTCTCCTTCTCCTTCTTCTGATTCTTCTGATTCACACTCCAGACTTCACCTTCTCCTTCTTCTTCTGCTTCTTCTGATTCACCCTCCTGACTTCACCTTCTCCTTCTCCTTCTTCTACTTCTTCTGATTCACCCTCATGACTTCACCTTCTCCTTTTCCTTCTTCTACTTCTTCTGCTTCACCCTCCAGACTTCACCTTCTCCTTCTCCTTCTTCTACTTCTTCTGATTCACCCTCCAGACTTCACCTTCTCCTTCTCCTTCTTCTGCTTCTTCTGATTCACCCTCCAGACTTCACCTTCTCCTTCTCCTTATTCTGCTTCTTCTGATTCACCCTCCAGACTTCACCTTCTCCTTCTCCTTCTTCTGCTTCTTCTGATTCACTCTTCAGACTTCATCTTCTCCTTCCCCTTCTTCTGCTTCTTCTGATTCACCCTCCAGACTTCACCTTCTCCTTCTCCTTCTTCTACTTATTCTGATTCACCCTCCAGACTTCATCTTCTCCTTCTCCTTCTTCTGCTTCTTCTGATTCACCCTCCAGACTTCACCTTCTCCTTCTCCTTCTTCTGCTTCTTCTGATTCACCCTCCAGACTTCAACTTCTCCTTCTCCTTGTTCTACTTCTTCTGATTCACCCTCCAGACTTCACCTTCTCCTTCTCCTTCTTCTACTTCTTCTGATTCACCCTCCAGACTTCACCTTCTCCTTCTCCTTCTTCTACTTCTTCTGATACACCCTCCAGACTTCACCTTCTCCTTCTCCTTCTTCTGCTTCTTCTGGTTCACCCTTCAGACTTCACCTTCTCCTTCTCCTTCTTCTGCTTCTTCTGATTCACCCTCCAGACCTCAACTTCTCCTTCTCCTTCTTCTAATTCTTCTGATTCACCCTCCAGACTTCATCTTCTCCTTCTCCTTCTTCTGCTTCTTCTGATTCACCCTCCAGACTTCACCTTCTCCTTCTCCTTCTTCTACTTCTTCTGATTCACCCTCCAGACTTCACATTCTCCTTCTCCTTCTTCTACTTCTTCTTATTCACCCTCCAGATTTCACCTTCTCCTTCTTCTTCTACTTCTTCTGCTTCTCCCTCCAGACTTCACCTTCTCCTTCTCCTTCTTCTGCTTCTTCTGATTCACCCTCCTGACTTCCCCTTCTCCTTCTTCTTCTTCTACTTCTTCTGATTCAACCTCCAGACTTCACCTTCTCCTTCTCCTTCTTCTACTTCTTCTGATTCACCCTCCAGACTTCACCTTCTCCTTCTCCTTCTTCTACTTCTTCTGATTCACCCTCCTGACTTCACCTTCTCCTTCTCCTTCTTCTGCTTCTTCTGCTTCACCCTCCAGACTTCACCTTCTCCTTCTCCTTCTTCTGCTTCTTCTGTTTCACCCTCCAGACTTCACCTTCTCCTTCTCCTTCTTCTGCTTCTTCTGCTTCACCCTCCTGACTTCACCTTCTCCTTCTCCTTCTTCTACTTCTTCTGATTCACCCTCCAGACTTCACCTTCTCCTTCTCCTTCTTCTGCTTCTTCTGCTTCACAATCCAGACTTCACCTTCTCCTTCTCCTTCTTCTACTTCTTCTGCTTCGCCCTCCAGACTTCACCTTCTCCTTCTCCTTCTTCTGCTTCTTCTGCTTCACCCTCCAGACTTCACCTTCTCCTTCTCCTTCTTCTGCTTCTTCTGCTTCACGCTCCTGACTTCACCTTCTCCTTCTCCTTCTTCTACTTCTTCTGATTCACCCTCCAGACTTCACCTTCTCCTTCTCCTTCTTCTGCTTCTTCTGCTTCACCCTCCAGACTTCACCTTCACCTTCTCCTTCTTCTGCTTCTTCTGCTGCACCCGCCAGACTTCACCTTCTCCTTCTCCTTCTTCTGCTTCTTCTGCTTCACCTTCCTGACTTCGCCTTCTCCTTCTCCTTCTTCTACTTTTTCTGCTTCACCCCCCTGACTTCACCTTCTCCTTCTCCTTCTTCTGCTTCTTCTGATTCACCCTCCTAACTTCACCTTCTCCTTCTCCTTCTCCTGGTTCTTCTGATTCACCCTCCTGACTTCACCTTCTCCTTCTCCTTCTTCTACTTCTTCTGATTCACCCTCCAGACTTCACCATCTCCTTCTCCTTCTTCGACTTCTTCTGATTCACCCTCCAGACTTCACCTTCTCCTTCTCCTTCTTCTACCTCTTCTGATTCACCCTCCAGACTTCACCTTCTCCTTCTCCTTCTTCTACTTCTTCTGATTCACCCTCCAGTCTTCACCTTCTACTTCTCCTTCTTCTGCTTCTTCAGCTTCACCCTCTAGACTTCATCTTCTCCTTCTCTTTCTTCTGCTTCTTCTGATTCACCCTCCAGACTTCACCTTCTCCTTCTCCTTCTTCTGATTCTTCTGATTCACACTCCAGACTTCACCTTCTCCTTCTTCTTCTTCTGCTTCTTCTGATTCACCCTCCTGACTTCACCTTCTCCTTCTCCTTCTTCTACTTCTTCTGATTCACCCTCATGACTTCACCTTCTCCTTCTCCTTCTTCTACTTCTTCTGCTTCACCCTCCAGACTTCACCTTCTCCTTCTCCTTCTTCTACTTCTTCTGATTCACCCTCCAGACTTCACCTTCTCCTTCTCCTTCTTCTGCTTCTTCTGATTCACCCTCCAGACTTCACCTTCTCCTTCTCCTTATTCTGCTTCTTCTGATTCACCCTCCAGACTTCACCTTCTCCTTCTCCTTCTTCTGCTTCTTCTGATTCACTCTTCAGACTTCATCTTCTCCTTCCCCTTCTTCTGCTTCTTCTGATTCACCCTCCAGACTTCACCTTCTCCTTCTCCTTCTTCTACTTATTCTGATTCACCCTCCAGACTTCATCTTCTCCTTCTCCTTCTTCTGCTTCTTCTGATTCACCCTCCAGACTTCACCTTCTCCTTCTCCTTCTTCTGCTTCTTCTGATTCACCCTCCAGACTTCAACTTCTCCTTCTCCTTGTTCTACTTCTTCTGATTCACCCTCCAGACTTCACCTTCTCCTTCTCCTTCTTCTACTTCTTCTGATTCACCCTCCAGACTTCACCTTCTCCTTCTCCTTCTTCTGCTTCTTCTGATTCACCCTACAGACTTCACCTTCTCCTTCTCCTTCTTCTGCTTCTTCTGATACACCCTCCAGACTTCACCTTCTCCTTCTCCTTCTTCTGCTTCTTCTGGTTCACCCTTCAGACTTCACCTTCTCCTTCTCCTTCTTCTGCTTCTGCTGATTCACCCTCCAGACCTCAACTTCTCCTTCTCCTTCTTCTAATTCTTCTGATTCACCCTCCAGACTTCATCTTCTCCTTCTGCTTCTTCTGCTTCTTCTGATTCACCCTCCAGACTTCACCTTCTCCTTTTCCTTCTTCTGCTTCTTCTGATTCACCCTCCAGACTTCGCCTTCTCCTTCTCCTTCTTCTACTTCTTCTGATTCACCCTCCAGACTTCACCTTCTCCTTCTCCTTCTTCTACTTCTTCTGATTCAACCTCCAGACTTCACCTTCTCCTTCTCCTTCTTCTGCTTCTTCTGATTCACCCTCCAGACTTCACCTTCTCCTTCTCCTTCTTCTGCTTCTTCTGATACACCCTCCAGACTTCACCTTCTCCTTCTCCTTCTTCTGCTTCTTCTGGTTCACCCTTCAGACTTCACCTTCTCCTTCTCCTTCTTCTGCTTCTTCTGATTCACCCTCCAGACCTCAACTTCTCCTTCTCCTTCTTCTAATTCTTCTGATTCACCCTCCAGACTTCATCTTCTCCTTCTCCTTCTTCTGCTTCTTCTGATTCACCCTCCAGACTTCACCTTCTCCTTCTCCTTCTTCTGCTTCTTCTGATTCACCCTCCAGACTTCGCCTTCTCCTTCTCCTTCTTCTACTTCTTCTGATTCACCCTCCAGACTTCACCTTCTCATTCTCCTTCTTCTACTTCTTCTGATTCAACCTCCAGTCTTCACCTTCTCCTTCTCCTTCTTCAACTTCTTCTGATTCACCCTCCAGACTTCGCCTTCTCCTTCTCCTTCTTCTACTTCTTCTGATTCACCCTCCAGACTTCACCTTCTCCTTCTCCTTCTTCTGCTTCTTCTGATTCACCCTCCAGACTTCGCCTTCTCCTTCTCCTTCTTCTACTTCTTCCGCTTCACCCTCCAGACTTCACCTTCTCCTTCTCCTTCTTCTACTTCTTCTGATTCACCCTCCAGACTTCACCTGCTCCTTCTCCTTCTTCTGCTTCTTCTGATTCACCCTCCAGACTTCACCTTCTCCTTCTCCTTATTCTGCTTCTTCTGACTCACCCTCCAGACTTCACCTTCTCCTTCTCCTTCTTCAACTTCTTCTGATTCAACCTCCAGACTTCACCTTCTCCTTCTCCTTCTTCTGCTTCTTCTGATTCACCCTCCTGACTTCACCTTCTCCTTCTCCTTCTTCTACTTCTTCTGATTCACCCTCCAGACTTCACCTTCTCCTTCTCCTTCTTCTGCTTCTTCTGATTCACCCTCCAGACTTCACCTTCTCCTTCTCCTTCTTCTGCTTCTTCTGATACACCCTCCAGACTTCACCTTCTCCTTCTCCTTCTTCTGCTTCTTCTGGTTCACCCTTCAGACTTCACCTTCTCCTTCTCCTTCTTCTGCTTCTGCTGATTCACCCTCCAGACCTCAACTTCTCCTTCTCCTTCTTCTAATTCTTCTGATTCACCCTCCAGACTTCATCTTCTCCTTCTGCTTCTTCTGCTTCTTCTGATTCACCCTCCAGACTTCACCTTCTCCTTCTCCTTCTTCTGCTTCTTCTGATTCACCCTCCAGACTTCGCCTTCTCCTTCTCCTTCTTCTACTTCTTCTGATTCACCCTCCAGACTTCACCTTCTCCTTCTCCTTCTTCTACTTCTTCTGATTCAACCTCCAGACTTCACCTTCTCCTTCTCCTTCTTCTGCTTCTTCTGATTCACCCTCCAGACTTCACCTTCTCCTTCTCCTTCTTCTGCTTCTTCTGATACACCCTCCAGACTTCACCTTCTCCTTCTCCTTCTTCTGCTTCTTCTGGTTCACCCTTCAGACTTCACCTTCTCCTTCTCCTTCTTCTGCTTCTTCTGATTCACCCTCCAGACCTCAACTTCTCCTTCTCCTTCTTCTAATTCTTCTGATTCACCCTCCAGACTTCATCTTCTCCTTCTCCTTCTTCTGCTTCTTCTGATTCACCCTCCAGACTTCACCTTCTCCTTCTCCTTCTTCTGCTTCTTCTGATTCACCCTCCAGACTTCGCCTTCTCCTTCTCCTTCTTCTACTTCTTCTGATTCACCCTCCGGACTTCACCTTCTCATTCTCCTTCTTCTACTTCTTCTGATTCAACCTCCAGTCTTCACCTTCTCCTTCTCCTTCTTCAACTTCTTCTGATTCACCCTCCAGACTTCGCCTTCTCCTTCTCCTTCTTCTACTTCTTCTGATTCACCCTCCAGACTTCACCTTCTCCTTCTCCTTCTTCTGCTTCTTCTGATTCACCCTCCAGACTTCGCCTTCTCCTTCTCCTTCTTCTACTTCTTCCGCTTCACCCTCCAGACTTCACCTTCTCCTTCTCCTTCTTCTACTTCTTCTGATTCACCCTCCAGACTTCACCTTCTCCTTCTCCTTCTTCTGCTTCTTCTGATTCACCCTCCAGACTTCACCTTCTCCTTCTCCTTATTCTGCTTCTTCTGACTCACCCTCCAGACTTCACCTTCTCCTTCTCCTTCTTCAACTTCTTCTGATTCAACCTCCAGACTTCACCTTCTCCTTCTCCTTCTTCTGCTTCTTCTGATTCACCCTCCTGACTTCACCTTCTCCTTCTCCTTCTTCTACTTCTTCTGATTCACCCTCATGACTTCACCTTCTCCTTCTCCTTCTTCTACTTCTTCTGCTTCACCCTCCAGACTTCACCTTCTCCTTCTCCTTCTTCTACTTCTTCTGATTCACCCTCCAGACTTCACCTTCTCCTTCTCCTTCTTCTGCTTCTTCTGATTCACCCTCCAGACTTCACCTTCTCCTTCTCCTTATTCTGCTTCTTCTGATTCACCCTCCAGACTTCACCTTCTCCTTCTCCTTCTTCTGCTTCTTCTGATTCACTCTTCAGACTTCATCTTCTCCTTCCCCTTCTTCTGCTTCTTCTGATTCACCCTCCAGACTTCACCTTCTCCTTCTCCTTCTTCTACTTATTCTGATTCACCCTCCAGACTTCATCTTCTCCTTCTCCTTCTTCTGCTTCTTCTAATTCACCCTCCAGACTTCACCTTCTCCTTCTCCTTCTTCTGCTTCTTCTGATTCACCCTCCAGACTTCAACTTCTCCTTCTCCTTGTTCTACTTCTTCTGATTCACCCTCCAGACTTCACCTTCTCCTTCTCCTTCTTCTACTTCTTCTGATTCACCCTCCAGACTTCACCTTCTCCTTCTCCTTCTTCTGCTTCTTCTGATTCACCCTCCAGACTTCACCTTCTCCTTCTCCTTCTTCTGCTTCTTCTGATACACCCTCCAGACTTCACCTTCTCCTTCTCCTTCTTCTGCTTCTTCTGGTTCACCCTTCAGACTTCACCTTCTCCTTCTCCTTCTTCTGCTTCTTCTGATTCACCCTCCAGACCTCAACTTCTCCTTCTCCTTCTTCTAATTCTTCTGATTCACCCTCCAGACTTCATCTTCTCCTTCTCCTTCTTCTGCTTCTTCTGATTCACCCTCCAGACTTCACCTTCTCCTTCTCCTTCTTCTGCTTCTTCTGATTCACCCTCCAGACTTCGCCTTCTCCTTCTCCTTCTTCTACTTCTTCTGATTCACCCTCCAGACTTCACCTTCTCCTTCTCCTTCTTCTACTTCTTCTGATTCAACCTCCAGACTTCACCTTCTCCTTCTCCTTCTTCTGCTTCTTCTGATTCACCCTCCAGACTTCACCTTCTCCTTCTCCTTCTTCTGCTTCTTCTGATACACCCTCCAGACTTCACCTTCTCCTTCTCCTTCTTCTGCTTCTTCTGGTTCACCCTTCAGACTTCAACTTCTCCTTCTCCTTCTTCTAATTCTTCTGATTCACCCTCCAGACTTCATCTTCTCCTTCTCCTTCTTCTGCTTCTTCTGATTCACCCTCCAGACTTCACCTTCTCCTTCTCCTTCTTCTGCTTCTTCTGATTCACCCTCCAGACTTCGCCTTCTCCTTCTCCTTCTTCTACTTCTTCTGATTCACCCTCCAGACTTCACCTTCTCATTCTCCTTCTTCTACTTCTTCTGATTCAACCTCCAGTCTTCACCTTCTCCTTCTCCTTCTTCAACTTCTTCTGATTCACCCTCCAGACTTCGCCTTCTCCTTCTCCTTCTTCTACTTCTTCTGATTCACCCTCCAGACTTCACCTTCTCCTTCTCCTTCTTCTGCTTCTTCTGATTCACCCTCCAGACTTCGCCTTCTCCTTCTCCTTCTTCTACTTCTTCCGCTTCACCCTCCAGACTTCACCTTCTCCTTCTCCTTCTTCTACTTCTTCTGATTCACCCTCCAGACTTCACCTTCTCCTTCTCCTTCTTCTGCTTCTTCTGATTCACCCTCCAGACTTCACCTTCTCCTTCTCCTTATTCTGCTTCTTCTGACTCACCCTCCAGACTTCACCTTCTCCTTCTCCTTCTTCAACTTCTTCTGATTCAACCTCCAGACTTCACCTTCTCCTTCTCCTTCTTCTGCTTCTTCTGATTCACTCTCCAGACTTCACCTCCTCCTTCTCCTTCTTCTGCTTCTTCTGCTTCTCCCTCCAGACTTCACCTTCTCCTTCTCCTTCTTCTGCTTCTTCTGCTTCACCCTCCTTACTTCACCTTCTCCTTCTCCTTCTTCTACTTCTTCTGATTCACCCTCCAGACTTCACCTTCTTCTTCTCCTTCTTCTGCTTCTTCTGCTTCACCCTCCAGACTTCACCTTCTCCTTCTCCTTCTTCTGCTTCTTCTGCTTCGCCCTCCAGACTTCACCTTCTCCTTCTCCTTCTTCTACTTCTTCTGCTTCACGCTCCAGACTTCACCTTCTCCTTCTCCTTCTTCTACTTCTTCTGATTCACCCTCCAGACTTCACCTTCTCCTTCTCCTTCTTCTGCTTCTTCTGATTCACCCTCCAGACTTCACCTTCTCCTTCTCCTTATTCTGCTTCTTCTGATTCACCCTCCAGACTTCACCTTCTCCTTCTCCTTCTTCTACTTCTTCTGATTCATCCTCCAGACTACACCTTCTCCTTCTCCTTCTTCTACTTCTTCTGATTCACCCTCCAGACTTCACCTTCTCCTTCTCCTTCTTCTGCTCCTTTTGATTCACCCTCCAGACTTGACCTTCTCCTTCTCCTTCTTCTACTTCTTCTGATTCACCCTCCAGACTTCACCTCCTTCTTCTCCTTCTTCTACTTCTTCTGATTCACAATCCAGACTTCACCTTCTCCTTCTCCTTCTTCTACTTCTTCTGCTTCTCCCTCCAGACTTCACCTTCTCCTTCTCCTTCTTCTGCTTCTTCTGATTCACCCTCCAGACTTCACCTTCTCCTTCTCCTTCTTCCACTTCTTCTGATTCACCCTCCAGACTTCACCTTCTCCTTCTCCTTCTTCTACTTCTTCTGATTCACCCTCCAGAATTCACCTTCTCCTTTTCCTTCTTCTACTTCTTCTGATTCACCCTCCTGACATCACCTTCTCCTTCTCCTTCTTCTGCTTCTTCTGCTTCACCCTCCAGACTTCACCTTCTCCTTCTCCTTCTTCTGCTTCTTCTGCTTCACCCTCCAGACTTCACCTTCTCCTTCTCCTTCTTCTGCTTCTTCTGCTTCACCCTCCTTACTTCAGCTTCTCCTTCTCCTTCTTCTACTTCTTGTGATTCACCCTCCAGACTTCACCTTCTCCTTCTCCTTCTTCTGCTTCTTCTGCTTCACCCTCCAGACTTCACCTTCTCCTTCTCCTTCTTCTGCTTCTTCTGCTTCGCCCTCCAGACTTCACCTTCTCCTTCTCCTTCTTCTGCTTCTTCTGCTTCACCCTCCAGATTTCACCTTCTCCTTCTCCTTCTTCTGCTTCTTCTGCTTCACCCTCCTGACTTCACCTTCTCCTTCTCCTTCTTCTACTTCTTCTGATTCACCCTCCAGACTTCACCTTCTGCTTCTCCTTCTTCTGCTTCTTCTGCTTCACCCTTAGGACTTCACCTTCTCCTTCTCCTCCTTCTGCTTCTTCTGCTGCGCCCTCCAGGCTTCACCGTCTCCATCTCCTTCTTCTGCTTCTTCTGCTTCACCCTCCTGACTTCACCTTCTCCTTCTCCTTCTTCTGCTTCTTCTGCTTCACCCTCCTGACTTCAGCTTCTCCTTCTCCTTCTTCTACTTCTTCTGCTTCATCCCCTGTCTTCACCTTCTCCTTCTCCTTCTTCTGCTTCTTCTGATTCACCCTTCTAACTTCACCTTCTCCTTCTCCTTCTTCTGCTTCTTCTGATTCACCCTCCTGACTTCACCTTCTCCTTCTCCTTCTTCTGCTTCTTCTGATTCACCCTCCAGACTTCCCCTTCTCCTTCTTCTTCTTCTACTTCTTCTGATTCAACCTCCAGACTTCACCTTCTCCTTCTCCTTCTTCTACTTCTTCTGATTCACCCTCCAGACTTCACCTTCTCCTTCTCCTTCTTCTACTTCTTCTGATTCACCCTCCTGACTTCACCTTCTCCTTCTCCTTCTTCTGCTTCTTCTGCTTCACCCTCCAGACTTCACCTTCTCCTTCTCCTTCTTCTGCTTCTTCTGTTTCACCCTCCAGACTTCACCTTCTCCTTCTCCTTCTTCTGCTTCTTCTGCTTCGCCCTCCAGACTTCACCTTCTCCTTCTCCTTCTTCTGCTTCTTCTGCTTCACCCTCCAGACTTCACCTTCTCCTTCTTCTGCTTCTTCTGCTTCACCCTCCTGACTTCACCTTCTCCTTCTCCTTCTTCTACTTCTTCTGATTCACCCTCCAGACTTCACCTTCTCCTTCTCCTTCTTCTGCTTCTTCTGCTTCACCCTCCAGACTTCACCTTCACCTTCTCCTTCTTCTGCTTCTTCTGCTGCGCCCGCCAGACTTCACCTTCTCCTTCTCCTTCTTCTGCTTCTTCTGCTTCACCTTCCTGACTTCGCCTTCTCCTTCTCCTTCTTCTACTTTTTCTGCTTCACCCCCCTGACTTCACCTTCTCCTTCTCCTTCTTCTGCTTCTTCTGATTCACCCTCCTAACTTCACCTTCTCCTTCTCCTTCTTCTGCTTCTTCTGATTCACCCTCCTGACTTCACCTTCTCCTTCTCCTTCTTCTAATTCTTCTGATTCACCCTCCAGACTTCACCATCTCCTTCTCCTTCTTCTACTTCTTCTGATTCACCCTCCAGACTTCACCTTCTCCTTCTCCTTCTTCTACCTCTTCTGATTCACCCTCCAGACTTCAACTTCTCCTTCTCCTTCTTCTACTTCTTCTGATTCACCCTCCAGTCTTCACCTTCTACTTCTCCTTCTTCTGCTTCTTCTGCTTCACCCTCTAGACTTCACCTTCTCCTTCTCTTTCTTCTGCTTCTTCTGATTCACCCTCCAGACTTCACCTTCTCCTTCTCCTTCTTCTGATTCTTCTGATTCACACTCCAGACTTCACCTTCTCCTTCTCCTTCTTCTGCTTCTTCTGATCCACCCTCCTGACTTCACCTTCTCCTTCTCCTTCTTCTGCTTCTTCTGATTCACCCTCCAGACTTCACCTTCTCCTTCTCCTTATTCTGCTTCTTCTGATTCACCCTCCAGACTTCACCTTCTCCTTCTCCTTCTTCTGCTTCTTCTGATTCACTCTTCAGACTTCACCTTCTCCTTCCCCTTCTTCTGCTTCTTCTGATTCACCCTCCAGACTTCACCTTCTCCTTCTCCTTCTTCTACTTATTCTGATTGACCCTCCAGACTTCATCTTCTCCTTCTCCTTCTTCTGCTTCTTCTGATTCACCCTCCAGACTTCACCTTCTCCTTCTCCTTCTTCTGCTTCTTCTGATGCACCCTCCAGACTTCAACTTCTCCTTCTCCTTGTTCTACTTCTTCTGATTCACCCTCCAGACTTCACCTTCTCCTTCTCCTTCTTCTACTTCTTCTGATTCACCCTCCAGACTTCACCTTCTCCTTCTCCTTCTTCTGCTTCTTCTGATTCACCCTCCAGACTTCACCTTCTCCTTCTCCTTCTTCTGCTTCTTCTGATTCACCCTCCAGACTTCACCTTCTCCTTCTCCTTCTTCTGCTTCTTCTGATACACCCTCCAGACTTCACCTTCTCCTTCTCCTTCTTCTGCTTCTTCTGGTTCACCCTTCAGACTTCACCTTCTCCTTCTTCTTCTTCTGCTTCTTCTGATTCACCCTCCAGACTTCATCTTCTCCTTCTCCTTCTTCTGCTTCTTCTGATTCACCCTCCAGACTTCACCTTCTCCTTCTCCTTCTTCTGCTTCTTCTGATTCACCCTCCAGACTTCGCCTTCTCCTTCTCCTTCTTCTACTTCTTCTGATTCACCCTCCAGACTTCACCTTCTCCTTCTCCTTCTTCTACTTCTTCTGATTCAACCTCCAGTCTTCACCTTCTCCTTCTCCTTCTTCAACTTCTTCTGATTCACCCTCCAGACTTCGCCTTCTCCTTCTCCTTCTTCTACTTCTTCTGATTCACCCTCCAGACTTCACCTTCTCCTTCTCCTTCTTCTGCTTCTTCTGATTCACCCTCCAGACTTCGCCTTCTCCTTCTCCTTCTTCTACTTCTTCCGCTTCACCCTCCAGACTTCACCTTCTCCTTCTCCTTCTTCTACTTCTTCTGATTCACCCTCCAGACTTCACCTTCTCCTTCTCCTTCTTCTGCTTCTTCTGATTCACCCTCCAGACTTCACCTTCTCCTTCTCCTTATTCTGCTTCTTCTGATTCACCCTCCAGACTTCACCTTCTCCTTCTCCTTCTTCAACTTCTTCTGATTCACCCTCCAGACTTCACCTTCTCCTTCTCCTTCTTCTGCTTCTTCTGATTCACCCTCCAGACTTCACCTTCTCCTTCTCCTTATTCTGCTTCTTCTGATTCACCCTCCAGACTTCACCTTCTCCTTCTCCTTCTTCAACTTCTTCTGATTCACCCTCCAGACTTCACCTTCTCCTTCTCCTTCTTCAACTTCTTCTGATTCACCCTCCAGACTTCACCTTCTCCTTCTCCTTCTTCTGCTTCTTCTGGTTCACCCTTCAGACTTCACCTTCTACTTCTCCTTCTTCTACTTCTTCTGATTCACCCTCCAGACTTCACCTCCTCCTTCTCCTTCTTCTGCTTCTTCTGATTCACCCTCCAGACTTCACCTCCTCCTTCTCCTTCTTCTGCTTCTTCTGATTCTCCCTCCAGACTTCACCTTCTCCTTCTCCTTCTTCTGCTTCTTCTGATGCACCCTCCAGACTTCAACTTCTCCTTCTCCTTGTTCTACTTCTTCTGATTCACCCTCCAGACTTCATCTTCTCCTTCTCCTTCTTCTGCTTCTTCTGATGCACCCTCCAGACTTCAACTTCTCCTTCTCCTTGTTCTACATCTTCTGATTCACCCTCCAGACTTCACCTTCTCCTTCTCCTTCTTCTACTTCTTCTGATTCACCCTCCAGACTTCACCTTCTCCTTCTCCTTCTTCTGCTTCTTCTGATTCACCCTCCAGACTTCACCTTTTCCTTCTCCTTCTTCTGCTTCTTCTGCTACACCCTCCAGACTTCATCTTCTCCTTCTCCTTCTTCTGCTTCTTCTGGTTCACCCTTCAGACTTCACCTTCTACTTCTCCTTCTTCTACTTCTTCTGATTCACCCTCCAGACTTCGCCTTCTCCTTCTCCTTCTTCTACTTCTTCCGCTTCACCCTCCAGACTTCACCTTCTCCTTCTCCTTCTTCTACTTCTTCTGATTCACCCTCCAGACTTCACCTTCTCCTTCTCCTTCTTCTACTTCTTCTGATTCACCCTCCAGACTTCACCTTCTCCTTCTCCTTCTTCTGCTTCTTCTGATTCACCCTCCAGACTTCACCTTCTCCTTCTCCTTCTTCTGCTTCTTCTGATGCACCCTCCAGACTTCAACTTCTCCTTCTCCTTGTTCTACTTCTTCTGATTCACCCTCCAGACTTCACCTTCTCCTTCTCCTTCTTCTACTTCTTCTGATTCACCCTCCAGACTTCACCTTCTCCTTCTCCTTCTTCTGCTTCTTCTGATTCACCCTCCAGACTTCACCTTCTCCTTCTCCTTCTTCTGCTTCTTCTGCTACACCCTCCAGACTTCACCTTCTCCTTCTCCTTCTTCTGCTTCTTCTGGTTCACCCTTCAGACTTCACCTTCTCCTTCTCCTTCTTCTGCTTCTTCTGATTCACCCTCCAGACCTCAACTTCTCCTTCTCCTTCTTCTAATTCTTCTGATTCACCCTCCAGACTTCATCTTCTCCTTCTCCTTCTTCTGCTTCTTCTGATTCACCCTCCAGACTTCACCTTCTCCTTCTCCTTCTTCTGCTTCTTCTGATTCACCCTCCAGACTTCGCCTTCTCCTTCTCCTTCTTCTACTTCTTCTGATTCACCCTCCAGACTTCACCTTCTCCTTCTCCTTCTTCTACTTCTTCTGATTCAACCTCCAGTCTTCACCTTCTCCTTCTCCTTCTTCAACTTCTTCTGATTCACCCTCCAGACTTCGCCTTCTCCTTCTCCTTCTTCTACTTCTTCTGATTCACCCTCCAGACTTCACCTTCTCCTTCTCCTTCTTCTGCTTCTTCTGATTCACCCTCCAGACTTCGCCTTCTCCTTCTCCTTCTTCTCCTTCTTCCGCTTCACCCTCCAGACTTCACCTTCTCCTTCTCCTTCTTCTACTTCTTCTGATTCACCCTCCAGACTTCACCTTCTCCTTCTCCTTCTTCTGCTTCTTCTGATTCACCCTCCAGACTTCACCTTCTCCTTCTCCTTATTCTGCTTCTTCTGATTCACCCTCCAGACTTCACCTTCTCCTTCTCCTTCTTCAACTTCTTCTGATTCACCCTCCAGACTTCACCTTCTCCTTCTCCTTCTTCTGCTTCTTCTGATTCACCCTCCAGACTTCACCTCCTCCTTCTCCTTCTTCTGCTTCTTCTGCTTCACCCTCCAGACTTCACCTTCTCCTTCTCCTTCTTCTGCTTCTTCTGCTTCACCCTCCTTACTTCACCTTCTACTTCTCCTTCTTCTACTTCTTCTGATTCACCCTCCAGACTTCACCTTCTCCTTCTCCTTCTTCTGCTTCTTCTGCTTCACCCTCCAGACTTAACCTTCTCCTTCTCCTTCTTCTGCTTCTTCTGCTTCGCCCTCCAGACTTCACCTTCTCCTTCTCCTTCTTCTACTTCTTCTGCTTCACGCTCCAGACTTCACCTTCTCCTTCTCCTTCTTCTACTTCTTCTGATTCACCCTCCAGACTTCACCTTCTCCTTCTCCTTCTTCTGCTTCTTCTGATTCACCCTCCAGACTTCACCTTCTCCTTCTCCTTATTCTGCTTCTTCTGATTCACCCTCTAGACTTCACCTTCTCCTTCTCCTTCTTCTACTTCTTCTGATTCATCCTCCAGACTACACCTTCTCCTTCTCCTTCTTCCACTTCTTCTGATTCACCCTCCAGACTTCACCTTCTCCTTCTCCTTCTTCTGCTCCTTTTGATTCACCCTCCAGACTTGACCTTCTCCTTCTCCTTCTTCTGCTTCTTCTGATTCACTCTTCAGACTTCACCTTCTCCTTCCCCTTCTTCTGCTTCTTCTGATTCACCCTCCAGACTTCACCTTCTCCTTCTCCTTCTTCTACTTATTCTGATTGACCCTCCAGACTTCATCTTCTCCTTCTCCTTCTTCTGCTTCTTCTGATTCACCCTCCAGACTTCACCTTCTCCTTCTCCTTCTTCTGCTTCTTCTGATGCACCCTCCAGACTTCAACTTCTCCTTCTCCTTGTTCTACTTCTTCTGATTCACCCTCCAGACTTCACCTTCTCCTTCTCCTTCTTCTACTTCTTCTGATTCACCCTCCAGACTTCACCTTCTCCTTCTCCTTCTTCTGCTTCTTCTGATTCACCCTCCAGACTTCACCTTCTCCTTCTCCTTCTTCTGCTTCTTCTGATTCACCCTCCAGACTTCACCTTCTCCTTCTCCTTCTTCTGCTTCTTCTGATACACCCTCCAGACTTCACCTTCTCCTTCTCCTTCTTCTGCTTCTTCTGGTTCACCCTTCAGACTTCACCTTCTCCTTCTCCTTCTTCTGCTTCTTCTGATTCACCCTCCAGACTTCATCTTCTCCTTCTCCTTCTTCTGCTTCTTCTGATTCACCCTCCAGACTTCACCTTCTCCTTCTCCTTCTTCTGCTTCTTCTGATTCACCCTCCAGACTTCGCCTTCTCCTTCTCCTTCTTCTACTTCTTCTGATTCACCCTCCAGACTTCACCTTCTCCTTCTCCTTCTTCTACTTCTTCTGATTCAACCTCCAGTCTTCACCTTCTCCTTCTCCTTCTTCAACTTCTTCTGATTCACTCTCCAGACTTCGCCTTCTCCTTCTCCTTCTTCTACTTCTTCTGATTCACCCTCCAGACTTCACCTTCTCCTTCTCCTTCTTCTGCTTCTTCTGATTCACCCTCCAGACTTCGCCTTCTCCTTCTCCTTCTTCTACTTCTTCCGCTTCACCCTCCAGACTTCACCTTCTCCTTCTCCTTCTTCTACTTCTTCTGATTCACCCTCCAGACTTCACCTTCTCCTTCTCCTTCTTCTGCTTCTTCTGATTCACCCTCCAGACTTCACCTTCTCCTTCTCCTTATTCTGCTTCTTCTGATTCACCCTCCAGACTTCACCTTCTCCTTCTCCTTCTTCAACTTCTTCTGATTCACCCTCCAGACTTCACCTTCTCCTTCTCCTTCTTCTGCTTCTTCTGATTCACCCTCCAGACTTCACCTTCTCCTTCTCCTTATTCTGCTTCTTCTGATTCACCCTCCAGACTTCACCTTCTCCTTCTCCTTCTTCAATTTCTTCTGATTCACCCTCCAGACTTCACCTTCTCCTTCTCCTTCTTCAACTTCTTCTGATTCACCCTCCAGACTTCACCTTCTCCTTCTCCTTCTTCTGCTTCTTCTGGTTCACCCTTCAGACTTCACCTTCTACTTCTCCTTCTTCTACTTCTTCTGATTCACCCTCCAGACTTCACCTCCTCCTTCTCCTTCTTCTGCTTCTTCTGATTCACCCTCCAGACTTCACCTCCTCCTTCTCCTTCTTCTGCTTCTTCTGATTCTCCCTCCAGACTTCACCTTCTCCTTCTCCTTCTTCTGCTTCTTCTGATGCACCCTCCAGACTTCAACTTCTCCTTCTCCTTGTTCTACTTCTTCTGATTCACCCTCCAGACTTCATCTTCTCCTTCTCCTTCTTCTGCTTCTTCTGATGCACCCTCCAGACTTCAACTTCTCCTTCTCCTTGTTCTACATCTTCTGATTCACCCTCCAGACTTCACCTTCTCCTTCTCCTTCTTCTACTTCTTCTGATTCACCCTCCAGACTTCACCTTCTCCTTCTCCTTCTTCTGCTTCTTCTGATTCACCCTCCAGACTTCACCTTTTCCTTCTCCTTCTTCTGCTTCTTCTGCTACACCCTCCAGACTTCACCTTCTCCTTCTCCTTCTTCTGCTTCTTCTGATTCACCCTCCAGACTTCGCCTTCTCCTTCTCCTTCTTCTACTTCTTCCGCTTCACCCTCCAGACTTCACCTTCTCCTTCTCCTTCTTCTACTTCTTCTGATTCACCCTCCAGACTTCACCTTCTCCTTCTCCTTCTTCTCCTTCTTCTGATTCACCCTCCAGACTTCACCTTCTCCTTCTCCTTCTTCTGCTTCTTCTGATTCACCCTCCAGACTTCACCTTCTCCTTCTCCTTCTTCTGCTTCTTCTGATGCACCCTCCAGACTTCAACTTCTCCTTCTCCTTGTTCTACTTCTTCTGATTCACCCTCCAGACTTCACCTTCTCCTTCTCCTTCTTCTACTTCTTCTGATTCACCCTCCAGACTTCACCTTCTCCTTCTCCTTCTTCTGCTTCTTCTGATTCACCCTCCAGACTTCACCTTCTCCTTCTCCTTCTTCTGCTTCTTCTGCTACACCCTCCAGACTTCACCTTCTCCTTCTCCTTCTTCTGCTTCTTCTGGTTCACCCTTCAGACTTCACCTTCTCCTTCTCCTTCTTCTGCTTCTTCTGATTCACCCTCCAGACCTCAACTTCTCCTTCTCCTTCTTCTAATTCTTCTGATTCACCCTCCAGACTTCATCTTCTCCTTCTCCTTCTTCTGCTTCTTCTGATTCACCCTCCAGACTTCACCTTCTCCTTCTCCTTCTTCTGCTTCTTCTGATTCACCCTCCAGACTTCGCCTTCTCCTTCTCCTTCTTCTACTTCTTCTGATTCACCCTCCAGACTTCACCTTCTCCTTCTCCTTCTTCTACTTCTTCTGATTCAACCTCCAGTCTTCACCTTCTCCTTCTCCTTCTTCAACTTCTTCTGATTCACCCTCCAGACTTCGCCTTCTCCTTCTCCTTCTTCTACTTCTTCTGATTCACCCTCCAGACTTCACCTTCTCCTTCTCCTTCTTCTGCTTCTTCTGATTCACCCTCCAGACTTCGCCTTCTCCTTCTCCTTCTTCTCCTTCTTCCGCTTCACCCTCCAGACTTCACCTTCTCCTTCTCCTTCTTCTACTTCTTCTGATTCACCCTCCAGACTTCACCTTCTCCTTCTCCTTCTTCTGCTTCTTCTGATTCACCCTCCAGACTTCACCTTCTCCTTCTCCTTATTCTGCTTCTTCTGATTCACCCTCCAGACTTCACCTTCTCCTTCTCCTTCTTCAACTTCTTCTGATTCACCCTCCAGACTTCACCTTCTCCTTCTCCTTCTTCTGCTTCTTCTGATTCACCCTCCAGACTTCACCTCCTCCTTCTCCTTCTTCTGCTTCTTCTGCTTCACCCTCCAGACTTCACCTTCTCCTTCTCCTTCTTCTGCTTCTTCTGCTTCACCCTCCTTACTTCACCTTCTACTTCTCCTTCTTCTACTTCTTCTGATTCACCCTCCAGACTTCACCTTCTCCTTCTCCTTCTTCTGCTTCTTCTGCTTCACCCTCCAGACTTAACCTTCTCCTTCTCCTTCTTCTGCTTCTTCTGCTTCGCCCTCCAGACTTCACCTTCTCCTTCTCCTTCTTCTACTTCTTCTGCTTCACGCTCCAGACTTCACCTTCTCCTTCTCCTTCTTCTACTTCTTCTGATTCACCCTCTAGACTTCACCTTCTCCTTCTCCTTCTTCTGCTTCTTCTGATTCACCCTCCAGACTTCACCTTCTCCTTCTCCTTATTCTGCTTCTTCTGATTCACCCTCTAGACTTCACCTTCTCCTTCTCCTTCTTCTACTTCTTCTGATTCATCCTCCAGACTACACCTTCTCCTTCTCCTTCTTCCACTTCTTCTGATTCACCCTCCAGACTTCACCTTCTCCTTCTCCTTCTTCTGCTCCTTTTGATTCACCCTCCAGACTTGACCTTCTCCTTCTCCTTCTTCTACTTCTTCTGATTCACCCTCCAGACTTCACCTCCTCCTTCTCCTTCTTCTACTTCTTCTGATTCACAATCCAGACTTCACCTTCTCCTTCTCATTCTTCTACTTCTTCTGCTTCTCCCTCCAGACTTCACCTTCTCCTTCTCCTTCTTCTGCTTCTTCTGATTCACCCTCCAGACTTCACCTTCTCCTTCTCATTCTTCCACTTCTTCTGATTCACCCTCCAGACTTCACCTTCTCCTTCTCCTTCTTCTACTTCTTCTGATTCACCCTCCAGACTTCACCTTCTCCTTTTCCTTCTTCTACTTCTTCTGATTCACCCTCCTGACTTCACCTTCTCCTTCTCCTTCTTCTGCTTCTTCTGCTTCACCCTCCAGACTTCACCTTCTCCTTCTCCTTCTTCTGCTTCTTCTGCTTCACCCTCCAGACTTCACCTTCTCCTTCTCCTTCTTCTGCTTCTTCTGCTTCACCCTCCTTACTTCACCTTCTCCTTCTCCTTCTTCTACTTCTTGTGATTCACCCGCCAGACTTCACCTTCTCCTTCTCCTTCTTCTGCTTCTTCTGCTTCACCCTCCAGACTTCACCTTCTCCTTCTCCTTCTTCTGCTTCTTCTGCTTCGCCCTCCAGACTTCACCTTCTCCTTCTCCTTCTTCTGCTTCTTCTGCTTCACCCTCCAGATTTCACCTTCTCCTTCTCCTTCTTCTGCTTCTTCTGCTTCACCCTCCTGACTTCACCTTCTCCTTCTCGTTCTTCTACTTCTTCTGATTCACCCTCCAGACTTCACCTTCTCCTTCTCCTTCTTCTGCTTCTTCTGCTTCACCCTTAGGACTTCACCTTCTCCTTCTCCTCCTTCTGCTTCTTCTGCTGCGCCCTCCAGGCTTCACCGTCTCCATCTCCTTCTTCTGCTTCTTCTGCTTCACCCTCCTGACTTCACCTTCTCCTTCTCCTTCTTCTGCTTCTTCTGCTTCACCCTCCTGACTTCACCTTCTCCTTCTCCTTCTTCTACTTCTTCTGCTTCACCCCCCTGACTTCACCTTCTCCTTCTCCTTCTTCTGCTTCTTCTGATTCACCCTCCTAACTTCACCTTCTCCTTCTCCTTCTTCTGCTTCTTCTGATTCACCCTCCTGACTTCACCTTCTCCTTCTCCTTCTTCTGCTTCTTCTGATTCACCCTCCAGACTTCACCTTCTCCTTCTCCTTCTGCTTCTTCTGATTCACCCTCCAGACTTCACCTTCTCCTTCTCCTTCTTCTGCTTCTTCTGATTCACCCTCCAGACCTCACCTTCTCCTTCTCCTTCTTCTACTTCTTCTGATTCACCCTCCAGACTTCATCTTCTCCTTCTCCTTCTTCTGCTTCTTCTGATTCACGCTCCAGACTTCATCTTCTACTTCTCCTTCTTCTGCTTCTTCTGATTCACCCTCCAGACTTCACCATCTCCTTCTCCTTCTTCTACTTCTTCTGATTCACCCTCCAGACTTCACCTTCTCCTTCTCCTTCTTCTCCTTCTTCTGATTCACCCTCCAGTCTTCACCTTCTTCTCCTTCTTCTGCTTCTTCTGCTTCGCCCTCCAGACTTCACCTTCTCCTTCTCCTTCGTCTGATTCTTCTGATTCACCCTCCAGACTTCACCTTCTCCTTCTCCTTCTTCTGCTTCTTCTGATTCACCCTCCTGACTTCACCTTCTCCTTCTCCTTCTTCTACTTCTTCTGATTCACCCTTCTGACTTCACCTTCTCCTTCTCCTTCTTCTACTTCTTCTGCTTCACCCTCCAGACTTCACCTTCTCCTTCTCCTTCTTCTACTTCTTCTGATTCACCCTCCAGACTTCACCTTCTCCTTCTCCTTCTTCTGCTTCTTCTGATTCACCCTCCAGACTTCACCTTCTCCTTTTCCTTATTCTGCTTCTTCTGATTCACCCTCCAGACTTCACCTTCTCCTTCTCCTTCTTCTGCTTCTTCTGATTCACCCTCCAGACTTCATCTTCTCCTTCTCCTTCTTCTGCTTCTTCTGATTCACCCTCCAGACTTCACCTTCTCCTTCTCCTTCTTCTACTTCTTCTGATTCACCTTCCAGACTTCACCTTCTCCTTCTCCTTCTTCTGCTTCTTCTGCTTCACCCTCCAGACTTCACCTTCTCATCTCCTTCTTCTACTTCTTCTGATTCACCCTCCAGACTTCACCTTCTCCTTCTCCTTCTTCTGCTTCTTCTGCTTCACCCTCCAGACTTCACCTTCTCCTTCTCCTTCTTCTACATCTTCTGATTCACCCTCCGGACTTCACCTTCTCCTTTTCCTGCTTCTACTTCTTCTGATTCACCCTCCTGACTTCACCTTCTCCTTCTCCTTCTTCTGCTTCTTCTGCTTCACCCTCCAGACTTCACCTTCTCCTTCTCCTTCTTCTGCTTCACCCTCCAGACTTCACCTTCTCCTTCTCCTTCTTCTGCTTCTTCTGCTTCACCCTCCAGACTTCACCTTCTCCTTCTCCTTCTTCTGCTTCTTCTGATTCACCCTCCAGACTTCACCTTCTCCTTCTTCTACTTCTTCTGATTCATCCTCCAGACTACACCTTCTCCTTCTCCTTCTTCTACTTCTTCTGATTCACCCTCCAGACTTCACCTTCTCCTTCTCCTTCTTCTGCTCCTTTTGATTCACCCTCCAGACTTGACCTTCTCCTTCTCCTTCTTCTACTTCTTCTGATTCACCCTCCAGACTTCACCTCCTCATTCTCCTTCTTCTACTTCTTCTGATTCACAATCCAGACTTCACCTTCTCCTTCTCCTTCTTCTACTTCTTCTGCTTCTCCCTCCAGACTTCACCTTCTCCTTCTCCTTCTTCTGCTTCTTCTGAATCACCCTCCAGACTTCACCTTCTCCTTCTCCTTCTTCCACTTCTTCTGATTCACCCTCCAGACTTCACCTTCTCCTTCTCCTTCTTCTACTTCTTCTGATTCACCCTCCAGACTTCACCTTCTCCTTTTCCTTCTTCTACTTCTTCTGATTCACCCTCCTGACTTCACCTTCTCCTTCTCCTTCTTCTGCTTCACCCTCCAGACTTCACCTTCTCCTTCTCCTTCTTCTGCTTCTTCTGCTTCACCCTCCAGACTTCACCTTCTCCTTCTCCTTCTTCTGCTTCTTCTGCTTCACCCTCCTTACTTCACCTTCTCCTTCTCCTTCTTCTACTTCTTGTGATTCACCCTCCAGACTTCACCTTCTCCTTCTCCTTCTTCTGCTTCTTCTGCTTCACCCTCCAGACTTCACCTTCTCCTTCTCCTTCTTCTGCTTCTTCTGCTTCGCCCTCCAGACTTCACCTTCTCCTTCTCCTTCTTCTGCTTCTTCTGCTTCACCCTCCAGACTTCACCTTCTTCTTCTCCTTCTTCTGCTTCTTCTGATTCACCCTCCAGACTTCACCTTCTCCTTCTCCTTCGTCTGATTCTTCTGATTCACCCTCCAGACTTCACCTTCTCCTTCTCCTTCTTCTGCTTCTTCTGATTCACCCTCCTGACTTCACCTTCTCCTTCTCCTTCTTCTACTTCTTCTGATTCACCCTCCTGACTTCACCTTCTCCTTCTCCTTCTTCTACTTCTTCTGCTTCACCCTGCAGACTTCACCTTCTCCTTCTCCTTCTTCTACTTCTTCTGATTCACCCTCCAGACTTCACCTTCTCCTTCTCCTTCTTCTGCTTCTTCTGATTCACCCTCCAGACTTCACCTTCTCCTTCTCCTTATTCTGCTTCTTCTGATTCACCCTCCAGACTTCACCTTCTCCTTCTCCTTCTTCTGCTTCTTCTGATTCACCCTCCAGACTTCATCTTCTCCTTCTCCTTCTTCTGCTTCTTCTGCTTCACCCTCCAGACTTCACCTTCTCCTTCTCCTTCTTCTACTTCTTCTGATTCACCTTCCAGACTTCACCTTCTCCTTCTCCTTCTTCTGCTTCTTCTGCTTCACCCTCCAGACTTCACCTTCTCCTTCTCCTTCTTCTACTTCTTCTGATTCACCCTCCAGACTTCACCTTCTCCTTCTCCTTCTTCTGCTTCTTCTGCTTCACCCTCCAGACTTCACCTTCTCCTTCTCCTTCTTCCACTTCTTCTGATTCACCCTCCAGACTTCACCTTCTCCTTCTCCTTCTTCTACATCTTCTGATTCACCCTCCGGACTTCACCTTCTCCTTTTCCTTCTTCTACTTCTTCTGATTCACCCTCCTGACTTCACCTTCTCCTTCTCCTTATCTGCTTCTTCTGCTTCACCCTCCAGACTTCACCTTCTCATTCTCCTTCTTCTGCTTCACCCTCCAGACTTCACCTTCTCCTTCTCCTTCTTCTGCTTCTTCTGCTTCACCCTCCTTACTTCACCTTCTCCTTCTCCTTCTTCTACTTCTTCTGATTCACCCTCCAGACTTCACCTTCTCCTTCTCCTTCTTCTGCTTCTTCTGCTTCACCCTCCAGACTTCACCTTCTCCTTCTCCTTCTTCTGCTTCTTCTGCTTCACCCTCCAGATTTCACCTTCTCCTTCTCCTTCTTCTGCTTCTTCTGCTTCACCCTCCTGACTTCACCTTCTCCTTCTCCTTCTTCTACTTCTTCTGATTCACCCTCCAGACTTCACCTTCTCCTTCTCCTTCTTCTGCTTCTTCTGATTCACCCTCCAGACTTCACCTCCTCCTTCTCCTTCTTCTGCTTCTTCTGCTTCACCCTCCAGACTTCACCTTCTCCTTCTCCTTCTTCTGCTTCTTCTGCTTCACCCTCCTTACTTCACCTTCTCCTTCTCCTTCTTCTACTTCTTCTGATTCACCCTCCAGACTTCACCTTCTCCTTCTCCTTCTTCTGCTTCTTCTGCTTCACCCTCCAGACTTCACCTTCTCCTTCTCCTTCTTCTGCTTCTTCTGCTTCGCCCTCCAGACTTCACCTTCTCCTTCTCCTTCTTCTACTTCTTCTGCTTCACCCTCCAGACTTCACCTTCTCCTTCTCCTTCTTCTACTTCTTCTGATTCACCCTCCAGACATCACCTTCTCCTTCTCCTTCTTCTGCTTCTTCTGATTCACCCTCCAGACTTCACCTTCTCCTTCTCCTTATTCTGCTTCTTCTGATTCACCCTCCAGACTTCACCTTCTCCTTCTCCTTCTTCTACTTCTTCTGATTCATCCTCCAGACTACACCTTCTCCTTCTCCTTCTTCTACTTCTTCTGATTCACCCTCCAGACTTCACCTCCTCCTTCTCCTTCTTCTACTTCTTCTGATTCACAATCCAGACTTCACCTTCTCCTTCTCCTTCTTCTACTTCTTCTGCTTCACCCTCCAGACTTCACCTTCTCCTTCTCCTTCTTCTGCTTCTTCTGATTCACCCTCCAGACTTCACCTTCTCCTTCTCCTTCTTCCACTTCTTCTGATTCACCCTCCAGACTTCACCTTCTCCTTCTCCTTCTTCTACTTCTTCTGATTCACCCTCCAGACTTCACCTTCTCCTTTTCCTTTTTCTACTTCTTCTGATTCACCCTCCTGACTTCACCTTCTCCTTCTCCTTCTTCCACTTCTTCTGATTCACCCTCCAGACTTCACCTTCTCCTTCTCCTTCTTCTGCTTCTTCTGCTTCACCCTCCAGACTTCTCCTTCTCCTTCTCCTTCTTCTGCTTCGTCTGCTTCGCCCTCCAGACTTCACCTTCTCCTTCTCCTTCTTCTACTTCTTCTGCTTCACCCCCCTGACTTCACCTTCTCCTTCTCCTTCTTCTGCTTCTTCTGATTCACCCTCCTAACTTCACCTTCTCCTTCTCCTTCTTCTGCTTCTTCTGATTCACCCTCCTGACTTCACCTTCTCCTTCTCCTTCTTCTGCTTCTTCTGATTCACCCTCCAGACTTCACCTTCTCCTTCTCCTTCTTCTGCTTCTTCTGATTCACCCTCCAGACTTCACCTTCTCCTTCTCCTTCTTCTGCTTCTTCTGATTCACCCTCCAGACTTCACCTTCTCCTTCTCCTTCTTCTGCTTCTTCTGATTCACCCTCCAGACTTCACCTTCTCCTTCTCCTTCTTCTGCTTCTTCTGATTCACCCTCTAGATTTCACCTTCTCCTTCTCCTTCTTCTGCTTCTTCTGCTTCACCCTCCTGACTTCACCTTCTCCTTCTCCTTCTTCTGCTTCTTCTGCTTCACCCTTAGGACTTCACCTTCTCCTTCTCCTTCTTCTGCTTCTTCTGCTGCACCCTCCAGACTTCACCGCCTCCATCTCCTTCTTCTGCTTCTTCTGCTTCACCCTCCTGACTTCACCTTCTCCTTCTCCTTCTTCTGCTTCTTCTGCTTTACCCTCCTGACTTCACCTTCTCCTTCTCCTTCTTCTACTTCTTCTGCTTCACCCCCCTGACCTCAACTTCTCCTTCTCCTTCTTCTGCTTCTTCTGATTCACCCTCCTAACTTCACCTTCTCCTTCTCCTTCTTCTGCTTCTTCTGATTCACCCTCCTGACTTCACCTTCTCCTTCTCCTTCTTCTGCTTCTTCTGATTCACCCTCCAGACTTCACCTTCTCCTTCTCCTGCTTCTGCTTCTTCTGATTCACCCTCCAGAATTCACCTTCTCCTTCTCCTTCTTCTGCTTCTTCTGATTCACCCTCCAGACCTCACCTTCTCCTTCTCCTTCTTCTACTTCTTCTGATTCACCCTCCAGACTTCATCTTCTCCTTCTCCTTCTTCTGCTTCTTCTGATTCACGCTCCAGACTTCATCTTCTACTTCTCCTTCTTCTGCTTCTTCTGATTCACCCTCCAGACTTCACCTTCTTCTTCTCCTTCTTCTACTTCTTCTGATTCACCCTCCAGACTTCACCTTCTCCTTCTCCTTCTTCTACTTCTTCTGATTCACCCTCCAATCTTCACCTTCTCCTTCTCCTTCTTCTGCTTCTTCTGCTTCACCCTCCAGACTTCACCTTCTCCTTCTCTTTCTTCTGCTTCTTCTGATTCACCCTCCAGACTTCACCTTCTCCTTCTCCTTCGTCTGATTCTTCTGATTCACCCTCCAGACTTCACTTTCTCCTTCTCCTTCTTCTGCTTCTTCTGATTCACCATCCTGACTTCACCTTCTCCTTCTCCTTCTTCTACTTCTTCTGATTCACCCTCCTGACTTCACCTTCTCCTTCTCCTTCTTCTACTTCTTCTGCTTCACCCTCCAGACTTCACCTTCTCCTTCTCCTTCTTCTACTTCTTCTGATTCACCCTCCAGACTTCACCTTCTCCTTCTCCTTCTTCTGCATCTTCTGATTCACCCTCCAGACTTCACATTCTCCTTCTCCTTATTCTGCTTCTTCTGATTCACCTTCCAGACTTCACCTTCTCCTTCTCCTTCTTCTGCTTCTTCTGATTCACCCTCCAGACTTCACCTTCTCCTTCTCCTTCTTCTGCTTCTGCTGATACACCCTCCAGACTTCACCTTCTCCTTCTCCTTCTTCTACTTCTTCTGATTCACCCTCCAGACTTCATCTTCTCCTTCTCCTTCTTCTGCTTCTTCTGATTCACCCTCCAGACTTCACCTTCTCCTTCTCCTTCTTCTGCTTCTTCTGATTCACCCTCCAGACTTCGCCTTCTCCTTCTCCTTCTTCTACTTCTTCTGATTCACCCTCCAGACTTCACCTTCTCCTTCTCCTTCTTCTACTTCTTCTGATTCACCCTCCAGACTTCACCTTCTCCTTCTCCTTCTTCTGCTTCTTCTGATTCACCCTCCAGACTTCACCTTCTCCTTCTCCTTCTTCTGCTTCTTCTGATTCACCCTCCAGACTTCACCTTCTCCTTCTCCTTCTTCTGCTTCTTCTGATTCACCCTTCAGACTTCACCTTCTCCTTCTCCTTCTTCTGCTTCTTCTGATTCACCCTCCAGACCTCACCTTCTCCTTCTCCTTCTTCTACTTCTTCTGATTCACCCTCCAGACTTCATCTTCTCCTTCTCCTTCTTCTGCTTCTTCTGATTCACCCTCCAGACTTCGCCTTCTCCTTCTCCTTCTTCTGCTTCTTCTGATTCACCCTCCAGACTTCGCCTTCTTGTTCTCCTTCTTCTACTTCTTCTGATTCACCCTCCAGACTTCACCTTCTCCTTCTCCTTCTTCTCCTTCTTCTGATTCACCCTCCAGTCTTCACCTTCTCCTTCTCCTTCTTCTGCTTCTTCTGATTCACCCTCCAGACTTCACCTTCTCCTTCTCCTTCTTCTGCTTCTTCCGATTCACCCTCCTGACTTCACCTTCTCCTTCTCCTTCTTCTGCTTCTTCTGATTCACCCTCCAGACTTCACCTTCTCCTTCTCCTTCTTCTACTTCTTCTGATTCACCCTCCAGACTTCACCTTCTCCTTCTACTTCTTCTGCTTCTTCTGATTCACCCTCCAGACTTCACCTTCTCCTTCTCCTTCTTCTGCTTCTTCCGATTCACCCTCCAGACTTCACCTTCTCCTTCTCCTTCTTCTGCTTCTTCTGGTTCACCCTCCAGACTTCACCTTCTCCTTATCCTTCTTCTACCTCTTCTGATCCACCCTCCAGACTTCACCTTCTCCTTCTCCTTCTTCTGCTTCTTCTGATTCACCCTCCAGACTTCACCTCTCCTTCTCCTTCGTCTACTTCTTCTGATTCACCCTCCAGACTACACCTTCTCCTTCTCCTTCTTCTACTTCTTCTGATTCACCCTCCAGACTTCACCTGCTCCTTCTCCTTCTTCTGCTTCTTCCGATTCACCCTCCAGACTTCACCTTCTCCTTCTCCTTCTTCTACTTCTTCTGATTCACCCTCCAGACTTTACCTTCGCCTTCTCCTTCTTCTACTTCTTCTGATTCACCCTCCAGACTTCACCTTCTCCTTCTCCTTCTTCTACTTCTTCTGCTTCTCCCTCCAGACTTCACCTTCCCGTTCTCCTTCTTCTGCATCTTCTGATTCACCCTCCAGACTTCACCTTCTCCTTCTCCTTCTTCTACTTCTTCTGATTCACCCTGCAGACTTCACCTTCTCCTTCTCCTTCTTCTACTTCTTCTGATTCACCCTCCAGACTTCACCTTCTCCTTCTCCTTCTTCTGCTTCTTCTGATTCACCCTCCTGACTTCACCTTCTCCTTCTCCTTCTTCTGCTTCTTCTGATTCACCCTCCAGACTTCACCTTCTCCTTCTCCTTCTTCTACTTCTTCTGATTCACCCTCCAGACTTCACCTTCTCCTTTTACTTCTTCTACTTCTTCTGATTCACCCTCCAGACTTCACCTTCTCCTTATCCTTCTTCTGCTTCGTCTGATTCACCCTCCAGACTTCACCTTCTCCTTCTCCTTCTTATGCTTCTTCCGATTCACCCTCCAGGTTTCACCTTCTCCTTCTCCTTCTTCTACTTCTTCTGATTCACCCTCCAGACATTCCCTTCGCCTTCTCCTTCTTCTACTTCTTCTGATTCACCCTCCAGACTTCACCTTCTCCTTCTCCTTCTTCTACTTCTTCTGCTTCTCCCTCCAGACTTCAACTTCCCGTTCTCCTTCTTCTGCTTCTTCTGATTCACCCTCCAGACTTCACCTTCTCCTTCTCCTTCTTCTACATCTTCTGATTCACCCTCCAGACTTCACCTTCTCCTTCTCCTTCTTCTACTTCTTCTGATTCACCCTCCAGACTTCACCTTCTCCTTCTCCTTCTTCTACTTCTTCTGATTCACCCTCCTGACTTCACCTTCTCCTTCTCCTTCTTCTGCTTCTTCTGCTTCACCCTCCAGACTTCACCTTCTCCTTCTGCTTCTTCTGCTTCACCCTCCAGACTTCACCTTCTCCTTCTCCTTCTTCTGCTTCACCCTCCAGACGTCACCTTCTCCTTCTCCTTCTTCTGCTTCTTCTGCTTCACCCTCCTTACTTCACCTTCTCCTTCTCCTTCTTCTACTTCTTCTGATTCACCCTCCAGACTTCACCTTCTCCTTCTCCTTCTTCTGCTTCTTCTGCTTCACCCTCCAGACTTCACCTTCTCCTTCTCCTTCTTCTGCTTCTTCTGCTTCACCCTCCAGATTTCACCTTCTCCTTCTCCTTCTTCTGCTTCTTCTGCTTCACCCTCCTGACTTCACCTTCTCCTTCTCCTTCTTCTACTTCTTCTGATTCACCCTCCAGACTTCACCTTCTCCTTCTCCTTCTTCTGCTTCTTCTGATTCACCCTCCAGACTTCACCTCCTCCTTCTCCTTCTTCTGCTTCTTCTGCTTCACCCTCCAGACTTCACCTTCTCCTTCTGCTTCTTCTGCTTCTTCTGCTTCACCCTCCTTACTTCACCTTCTCCTTCTCCTTCTTCTACTTCTTCTGATTCACCCTCCAGACTTCACCTTCTCCTTCTCCTTCTTCTGCTTCTTCTGCTTCACCCTCCAGACTTCACCTTCTCCTTCTCCTTCTTCTGCTTCTTCTGCTTCGCCCTCCAGACTTCACCTTCTCCTTCTCCTTCTTCTACTTCTTCTGCTTCACCCTCCAGACTTCACCTTCTCCTTCTCCTTCTTCTACTTCTTCTGATTCACCCTCCAGACTTCACCTTCTCCTTCTCCTTCTTCTGCTTCTTCTGATTCACCCTCCAGACTTCACCTTCTCCTTCTCCTTATTCTGCTTCTTCTGATTCACCCTCCAGACTTCACCTTCTCCTTCTCCTTCTTCTACTTCTTCTGATTCATCCTCCAGACTACACCTTCTCCTTCTCCTTCTTCTACTTCTTCTGATTCACCCTCCAGACTTCACCTCCTCCTTCTCCTTCTTCTACTTCTTCTGATTCACAATCCAGACTTCACCTTCTCCTTCTCCTTCTTCTACTTCTTCTGCTTCTCCCTCCAGACTTCACCTTCTCCTTCTCCTTCTTCTGCTTCTTCTGATTCACCCTCCAGACTTCACCTTCTCCTTCTCCTTCTTCCACTTCTTCTGATTCACCCTCCAGACTTCACCTTCTCCTTCTCCTTCTTCTACTTCTTCTGATTCACCCTCCAGACCTCACCTTCTCCTTTTCCTTCTTCTACATCTTCTGATTCACCCTCCTGACTTCACCTTCTCCTTCTCCTTCTTCCACTTCTTCTGATTCACCCTCCAGACTTCACCTTCTCCTTCTCCTTCTTCTGCTTCTTCTGCTTCACCCTCCAGACTTCTCCTTCTCCTTCTCCTTCTTCTGCTTCGTCTGCTTCGCCCTCCAGACTTCACCTTCTCCTTCTCCTTCTTCTACTTCTTCTGCTTCACCCCCCTGACTTCACCTTCTCCTTCTCCTTCTTCTGCTTCTTCTGATTCACCCTCCTAACTTCACCTTCTCCTTCTCCTTCTTCTGCTTCTTCTGATTCACCCTCCTGACTTCACCTTCTCCTTCTCCTTCTTCTGCTTCTTCTGATTCACCCTCCAGACTTCACCTTCTCCTTCTCCTTCTTCTGCTTCTTCTGATTCACCCTCCAGACTTCACCTTCTCCTTCTCCTTCTTCTGCTTCTTCTGATTCACCCTCCAGACTTCACCTTCTCCTTCTCCTTCTTCTGCTTCTTCTGATTCACCCTCCAGACTTCACCTTCTCCTTCTCCTTCTTCTGCTTCTTCTGATTCACCCTCTAGATTTCACCTTCTCCTTCTCCTTCTTCTGCTTCTTCTGCTTCACCCTCCTGACTTCACCTTCTCCTTCTCCTTCTTCTGCTTCTTCTGCTTTACCCTCCTGACTTCACCTTCTCCTTCTCCTTCTTCTACTTCTTCTGCTTCACCCCCTGACCTCAACTTCTCCTTCTCCTTCTTCTGCTTCTTCTGATTCACCCTCCAGACTTCACCTTCTCCTTCTCCTTCTTCTACTTCTTCTGATTCACCCTCCAGACTTCACCTTCTCCTTCTCCTTCTTCTGCTTCTTCTGCTTCACCCTTAGGACTTCACCTTCATTTCTCCTTCTTCTGCTTCTTCTGCTGCACCCTCCAGACTTCACCGCCTCCATCTCCTTCTTCTGCTTCTTCTGCTTCACCCTCCTGACTTCACCTTCTCCTTCTCCTTCTTCTGCTTCTTCTGCTTTACCCTCCTGACTTCACCTTCTCCTTCTCCTTCTTCTACTTCTTCTGCTTCACCCCCCTGACCTCAACTTCTCCTTCTCCTTCTTCTGCTTCTTCTGATTCACCCTCCAGACTTCACCTTCTCCTTCTCCTTCTTCTGCATCTTCTGATTCACCCTCCAGACTTCACCTTCGCCTTCTCCTTCTTCTGCTTCTTCTGATTCACCCTCCAGACTTCGCCTTCTCCTTCTCCTTCTTCTACTTCTTCTGATTCACCCTCCAGACTTCACCTTCTCCTTCTCCTTCTTCTACTTCTTCTGATTCACCCTCCAGACTTCACCTTCTCCTTCTCCTTCTTCTGCTTCTTCTGATTCACCCTCCAGACTTCACCTTCTCCTTCTCCTTCTTCTGCTTCTTCTGATTCACCCTCCAGACTTCACCTTCTCCTTCTCCTTCTTCTGCTTCTTCTGATTCACCCTTCAGACTTCACCTTCTCCTTCTCCTTCTTCTGCTTCTTCTGATTCACCCTCCAGACCTCACCTTCTCCTTCTCCTTCTTCTACTTCTTCTGATTCACCCTCCAGACTTCATCTTCTCCTTCTCCTTCTTCTGCTTCTTCTGATTCACCCTCCAGACTTCACCTTCTCCTTCTCCTTCTTCTGCTTCTTCTGATTCACCCTCCAGACTTCGCCTTCTCCTTCTCCTTCTTCTACTTCTTCTGATTCACCCTCCAGACTTCACCTTCTCCTTCTCCTTCTTCTCCTTCTTCTGATTCACCCTCCAGTCTTCACCTTCTCCTTCTCCTTCTTCTGCTTCTTCTGATTCACCCTCCAGACTTCACCTTCTCCTTCTCCTTCTTCTGCTTCTTCCGATTCACCCTCCTGACTTCACCTTCTCCTTCTCCTTCTTCTGCTTCTTCTGATTCACCCTCCAGACTTCACCTTCTCCTTCTCCTTCTTCTACTTCTTCTGATTCACCCTCCAGACTTCACCTTCTCCTTCTACTTCTTCTGCTTCTTCTGATTCACCCTCCAGACTTCACCTTCTCCTTCTCCTTCTTCTGCTTCTTCCGATTCACCCTCCAGACTTCACCTTCTCCTTCTCCTTCTTCTGCTTCTTCTGGTTCACCCTCCAGACTTCACCTTCTCCTTATCCTTCTTCTACCTCTTCTGATCCACCCTCCAGACTTCACCTTCTCCTTCTCCTTCTTCTGCTTCTTCTGATTCACCCTCCAGACTTCACCTCTCCTTCTCCTTCGTCTACTTCTTCTGATTCACCCTCCAGACTACACCTTCTCCTTCTCCTTCTTCTACTTCTTCTGATTCACCCTCCAGACTTCACCTTCTCCTTCTCCTTCTTCTGCTTCTTCCGATTCACCCTCCAGACTTCACCTTCTCCTTCTCCTTCTTCTACTTCTTCTGATTCACCCTCCAGACTTTACCTTCGCCTTCTCCTTCTTCTACTTCTTCTGATTCACCCTCCAGACTTCACCTTCTCCTTCTCCTTCTTCTACTTCTTCTGCTTCTCCCTCCAGACTTCACCTTCCCGTTCTCCTTCTTCTGCTTCTTCTGATTCACCCTCCAGACTTCACCTTCTCCTTCTCCTTCTTCTACTTCTTCTGATTCACCCTGCAGACTTCACCTTCTCCTTCTCCTTCTTCTACTTCTTCTGATTCACCCTCCAGACTTCACCTTCTCCTTCTCCTTCTTCTGCTTCTTCTGATTCACCCTCCTGACTTCACCTTCTCCTTCTCCTTCTTCTGCTTCTTCTGATTCACCCTCCAGACTTCACCTTCTCCTTCTCCTTCTTCTACTTCTTCTGATTCACCCTCCAGACTTCACCTTCTCCTTCTACTTCTTCTACTTCTTCTGATTCACCCTCCAGACTTCACCTTCTCCTTATCCTTCTTCTGCTTCGTCTGATTCACCCTCCAGACTTCACCTTCTCCTTCTCCTTCTTATGCTTCTTCCGATTCACCCTCCAGACTTCACCTTCTCCTTCTCCTTCTTCTACTTCTTCTGATTCACCCTCCAGACATTCCCTTCGCCTTCTCCTTCTTCTACTTCTTCTGATTCACCCTCCAGACTTCACCTTCTCCTTCTCCTTCTTCTACTTCTTCTGCTTCTCCCTCCAGACTTCAACTTCCCGTTCTCCTTCTTCTGCTTCTTCTGATTCACCCTCCAGACTTCACCTTCTCCTTCTCCTTCTTCTGCTTCTTCTGATTCACCCTCCAGACTTCACCTTCTCCTTCTCCTTCTTCTGCTTCTTCTGATTCACCCTCTAGATTTCACCTTCTCCTTCTCCTTCTTCTGCTTCTTCTGCTTCACCCTCCTGACTTCACCTTCTCCTTCTCCTTCTTCTGCTTCTTCTGCTTTACCCTCCTGACTTCACCTTCTCCTTCTCCTTCTTCTACTTCTTCTGCTTCACCCCCCTGACCTCAACTTCTCCTTCTCCTTCTTCTGCTTCTTCTGATTCACCCTCCAGACTTCACCTTCTCCTTCTCCTTCTTCTACTTCTTCTGATTCACCCTCCAGACTTCACCTTCTCCTTCTCCTTCTTCTGCTTCTTCTGCTTCACCCTTAGGACTTCACCTTCATTTCTCCTTCTTCTGCTTCTTCTGCTGCACCCTCCAGACTTCACCGCCTCCATCTCCTTCTTCTGCTTCTTCTGCTTCACCCTCCTGACTTCACCTTCTCCTTCTCCTTCTTCTGCTTCTTCTGCTTTACCCTCCTGACTTCACCTTCTCCTTCTCCTTCTTCTACTTCTTCTGCTTCACCCCCCTGACCTCAACTTCTCCTTCTCCTTCTTCTGCTTCTTCTGATTCACCCTCCAGACTTCACCTTCTCCTTCTCCTTCTTCTGCATCTTCTGATTCACCCTCCAGACTTCACCTTCGCCTTCTCCTTCTTCTGCTTCTTCTGATTCACCCTCCAGACTTCGCCTTCTCCTTCTCCTTCTTCTACTTCTTCTGATTCACCCTCCAGACTTCACCTTCTCCTTCTCCTTCTTCTACTTCTTCTGATTCACCCTCCAGACTTCACCTTCTCCTTCTCCTTCTTCTGCTTCTTCTGATTCACCCTCCAGACTTCACCTTCTCCTTCTCCTTCTTCTGCTTCTTCTGATTCACCCTCCAGACTTCACCTTCTCCTTCTCCTTCTTCTGCTTCTTCTGATTCACCCTTCAGACTTCACCTTCTCCTTCTCCTTCTTCTGCTTCTTCTGATTCACCCTCCAGACCTCACCTTCTCCTTCTCCTTCTTCTACTTCTTCTGATTCACCCTCCAGACTTCATCTTCTCCTTCTCCTTCTTCTGCTTCTTCTGATTCACCCTCCAGACTTCACCTTCTCCTTCTCCTTCTTCTGCTTCTTCTGATTCACCCTCCAGACTTCGCCTTCTCCTTCTCCTTCTTCTACTTCTTCTGATTCACCCTCCAGACTTCACCTTCTCCTTCTCCTTCTTCTCCTTCTTCTGATTCACCCTCCAGTCTTCACCTTCTCCTTCTCCTTCTTCTGCTTCTTCTGATTCACCCTCCAGACTTCACCTTCTCCTTCTCCTTCTTCTGCTTCTTCCGATTCACCCTCCTGACTTCACCTTCTCCTTCTCCTTCTTCTGCTTCTTCTGATTCACCCTCCAGACTTCACCTTCTCCTTCTCCTTCTTCTACTTCTTCTGATTCACCCTCCAGACTTCACCTTCTCCTTCTACTTCTTCTGCTTCTTCTGATTCACCCTCCAGACTTCACCTTCTCCTTCTCCTTCTTCTGCTTCTTCCGATTCACCCTCCAGACTTCACCTTCTCCTTCTCCTTCTTCTGCTTCTTCTGGTTCACCCTCCAGACTTCACCTTCTCCTTATCCTTCTTCTACCTCTTCTGATCCACCCTCCAGACTTCACCTTCTCCTTCTCCTTCTTCTGCTTCTTCTGATTCACCCTCCAGACTTCACCTCTCCTTCTCCTTCGTCTACTTCTTCTGATTCACCCTCCAGACTACACCTTCTCCTTCTCCTTCTTCTACTTCTTCTGATTCACCCTCCAGACTTCACCTTCTCCTTCTCCTTCTTCTGCTTCTTCCGATTCACCCTCCAGACTTCACCTTCTCCTTCTCCTTCTTCTACTTCTTCTGATTCACCCTCCAGACTTTACCTTCGCCTTCTCCTTCTTCTACTTCTTCTGATTCACCCTCCAGACTTCACCTTCTCCTTCTCCTTCTTCTACTTCTTCTGCTTCTCCCTCCAGACTTCACCTTCCCGTTCTCCTTCTTCTGCTTCTTCTGATTCACCCTCCAGACTTCACCTTCTCCTTCTCCTTCTTCTACTTCTTCTGATTCACCCTGCAGACTTCACCTTCTCCTTCTCCTTCTTCTACTTCTTCTGATTCACCCTCCAGACTTCACCTTCTCCTTCTCCTTCTTCTGCTTCTTCTGATTCACCCTCCTGACTTCACCTTCTCCTTCTCCTTCTTCTGCTTCTTCTGATTCACCCTCCAGACTTCACCTTCTCCTTCTCCTTCTTCTACTTCTTCTGATTCACCCTCCAGACTTCACCTTCTCCTTCTACTTCTTCTACTTCTTCTGATTCACCCTCCAGACTTCACCTTCTCCTTATCCTTCTTCTGCTTCGTCTGATTCACCCTCCAGACTTCACCTTCTCCTTCTCCTTCTTATGCTTCTTCCGATTCACCCTCCAGACTTCACCTTCTCCTTCTCCTTCTTCTACTTCTTCTGATTCACCCTCCAGACATTCCCTTCGCCTTCTCCTTCTTCTACTTCTTCTGATTCACCCTCCAGACTTCACCTTCTCCTTCTCCTTCTTCTACTTCTTCTGCTTCTCCCTCCAGACTTCAACTTCCCGTTCTCCTTCTTCTGCTTCTTCTGATTCACCCTCCAGACTTCACCTTCTCCTTCTCCTTCTTCTACATCTTCTGATTCACCCTCCAGACTTCACCTTCTCCTTCTCCTTCTTCTACGTCTTCTGATTCACCCTCCAGACTTCACCTTCTCCTTCTCCTTCTTCTACTTCTTCTGATTCACCCTCCTGACTTCACCTTCTCCTTCTCCTTCTTCTGCTTCTTCTGCTTCACCCTCCAGACTTCACCTTCTCCTTCTCCTTCTTCTGCTTCTTCTGCTTCACCCTCCAGACTTCACCTTCTCCTTCTCCTTCTTCTGCTTCTTCTGCTTCACCCTCCTGACTTCACCTTCTCCTTCTCCTTCTTCTACTTCTTCTGATTCACCCTCCAGACTTCACCTTCTCCTTCTCCTTCTTCTGCTTCTTCTGCTTCAACCTCCTGACTTCACCTTCTCCTTCTCCTTCTTCTACTTCTTCTGTTTCACCCTCCAGACTTCACCTTCTCCTTCTCCTTCTTCTGCTTCTTCTGCTTCACCCTCCAGACTGCACCTTCTCCTTCTCCTTCTTCTGCTTCTTCTGCTGCGCCCTCCAGACTTCAGCTTCTCCTTCTCCTTCTTCTGCTTCTTCTGCTTCACCCTCCTGACTTCACCTTCTCCTTCTCCTTCTTCTACTTCTTCTGCTTCACCCCGCTGACTTCACCTTCTCCTTCTCCTTCTTCTGCTTCTTCTGATTCACCCTCCTAACTTCACCTTCTCCTTCTCCTTCTTCTGCTTCTTCTGATTCACCCTCCAGTCTTCACCTTCTCCTTCTCCTTCTTCTGCTTCTTCTGATACACCCTCCAGACCTCACCTTCTCCTTCTCCTTCTTCTACTTCTTCTGATTCACCCTCCAGACTTCATCTTCTCCTTCTTCTTCTTCTGCTTCTTCTGATTCACCCTCCAGACTTCACCTTCTCCTTCTCCTTCTTCTGCTTCTTCTGATTCACCCTCCAGACTTCACCTTCTCCTTCAACTTCTTCTACTTCTTCTGATTCACCCTCCTGACTTCACCTTCTCCTTCTCCTTATTCTGCTTCTTCTGATTCACCCTCCAGACTTCACCTTCTCCTTCTCCTTCTTCTGCTTCTTCTGATTCACCCTCCAGACTTCACCTTCTCCTTCTCCTTCTTCTACTTCTTCTGATTCACCCTCCAGACTTCACCTTCTCCTTCTCCTTCTTCTGCTTCTTCTGATTCACCCTGCAGACTTCACCTTCTCCTTCTCCTTCGTCTACTTCTTCTGATTCACCGTCCAGACTACACCTTCTCCTTCTCCTTCTTCTACTTCTTCTGATTCACACTCCAGACTTCACCTTCTCCTTCTCCTTCTTCTGCTTCTTCTGATTCACCCTCCAGACTTCACCTTCTCCATCTCCTTCTTCTACTTCTTCTGATTGACCCTCCAGACTTCACCTTCTCCTTCTCCTTCTTCTACATCTTCTGATTCAAGCTCCAGACTTCACCTTCTCCTTCTCCTTCTTCTACTTCTTCTGTTTCACACTCCAGGCTTCGCCTTCTCCTTCTCCTTCTTCTACTTCTTCTGCTTCACCCTCCTGACTTCACCTTCTCCTTCTCCTTCTTCTACTTCTTCTGATTCACCCTCCAGACTTCACCTTCTCCTTCTCCTTCTTCTGCTTCTTCTGCTTCACCCTCCTGACTTCACCTTCTCCTTCTCCTTCTTCTACTTCTTCTGTTTCACCCTCCAGACTTCACCTTCTCCTTCTCCTTCTTCTGCTTCTTCTGCTTCACCCTCCAGACTGCACCTTCTCCTTCTCCTTCTTCTGCTTCTTCTGCTGCGCCCTCCAGACTTCACCTTCTCCTTCTCCTTCTTCTGCTTCTTCTGCTTCACCCTCCTGACTTCACCTTCTCCTTCTCCTTCTTCTACTTCTTCTGCTTCACCCCCCTGACTTCACCTTCTCCTTCTCCTTCTTCTGCTTCTTCTGATTCACCCTCCTAACTTCACCTTCTCCTTCTCCTTCTTCTGCTTCTTCTGATTCACCCTCCAGACTTCACCTTCTCCTTCTCCTTCTTCTGCTTCTTCTGATTCACCCTCCAGACCTCACCTTCTCCTTCTCCTTCTTCTACTTCTTCTGATTCACCCTCCAGACTTCATCTTCTCCTTCTTCTTCTTCTGCTTCTTCTGATTCACCCTCCAGACTTCACCTTCTCCTTCTCCTTCTTCTGCTTCTTCTGATTCACCCTCCAGACTTCACCTTCTCCTTCAACTTCTTCTACTTCTTCTGATTCACCCTCCAGACTTCACCTTCTCCTTCTCCTTCTTCTACTTCTTCTGATTCAGCCTGCAGTCTTCACCTTCTCCTTCTCCTTCTTCTGTTTCTTCTGCTTCACCCTCCAGACATCACCTTCTCCTTCTCTTTCTTCTGCTTCTTCTGATTCACCCTCCAGACTTCACCTTCTCCTTCTTCTGATTCTTCTGATTCACCCTCCAGACTTCACCTTCTCCTTCTCCTTCTTCAGCTTCTTCTGATTCACCCTCCTGACTTCACCTTCTCCTTCTCCTTCTTCTACTTCTTCTGATTCACCCTCCTGACTTCACCTTCTCCTTCTCCTTCTTCTACTTCTTCTGCTTCACCCTCCAGACTTCACCTTCTCCTTCTCCTTCTTCTGCTTCTTCTGATTCACCCTCCAGACTTCACCTTCTCCTTCTCCTTCTTCTGCTTCTTCTGATTCACCCTCCAGACTTCACCTTCTCCTTCTCCTTCTTCTACTTCTTCTGATTCACCCTCCAGACTTCATCGTCTCCTTCTCCTTCTTCTGCTTCTTCTGATTCATTCTCCAGACTTCACCTTCTCCTTCTCCTTCTTCTGCTTCTTCTGATTCACCCTCCAGACTTCACCTTCTACTTCTCCTTCTTCTACATCTTCTGATTCACCCTCCAGACTTCACCTTCTCCTTCTCCTTCTTCTACTTCTTCTGATTCACCCTCCAGACTTCACCTTCTCCATCTCCTTCTTCTGCTTCTTCTGATTCACCCTCCAGACTTCACCTTCTCCTTCTCCTTATTCTGCTTCTTCTGATTCACCCTCCAGACTTCACCTTCTCCTTCTCCTTCTTCTGCTTCTTCTGATTCACCCTCCAGACTTCACCTTCTCCTTCTCCTTCTTCTGCTTCTTCTGATTCACCCTCCAGACTTCACCTTCTCCTTCTCCTTCTTCTACTTCTTCTGATTCACCCTCCAGACTTCACCTTCTCCTTCTCCTTCTTCTGCTTCTTCTGATTCACCCTGCAGACTTCACCTTCTCCTTCTCCTTCGTCTACTTCTTCTGATTCACCCTCCAGACTTCACCTTCTCCTTCTCCTTCTTCTGCTTCTTCTGATTGACCCTCCAGACTTCACCTTCTCCTTCTCCTTCTTCTACTTCTTCTGATTGACCCTCCAGACTTCACCTTCTCCTTCTCCTTCTTCTACATCTTCTGATTCACGCTCCAGACTTCACCTTCTCCTTCTCCTTCTTCTACTTCTTCTGCTTCTCCCTCCAGACTTCACCTTCTCCTTCTCTTTCTTCTACTTCATCTGATTCACCCTCCAGACTTCACCTTCTCCTTCTCCTTCTTCTACTTCTTCTGATTCACCCTCCAGACTTCACCTTCTCCTTCTCCTTCTTCTACTTCTTCTGATTCACCCTCCAGACTTCACCTTCTCCTTCTCCTTCTTCTACTTCTTCTGATTCACCCTCCTGACTTCACCTTCTCCTTCTCCTTCTTCTGCTTCTTCTGCTTCACCCTCCAAACTTCACCTTCTCCTTCTCCTTCTTCTGCTTCTTCTGCTTCACCCTCCAGACTTCACCTTCTCCTTCTCCTTCTCCTGCTTCTTCTGCTTCACCCTCCTGACTTCACCTTCTCCTTCTCCTTCTTCTACTTCTTCTGATTCACCCTCCAGACTTCACCTTCTCCTTCTCCTTCTTCTGCTTCTTCTGCTTCACCCTCCAGACTTCACCTTCTCCTTCTCCTTCTTATGCTTCTTCTGCTTCGCCCTCCAGACTTCACCTTCTCCTTCTCCTTCTTCTGCTTCTTCTGCTTCACCCTCCAGACTTCACCTTCTCCTTCTCCTTCTTCTGCTTCTTCTGCTTCACTCTCCTGACTTCACCTTCTCCTTCTCCTTCTTCTACTTCTTCTGATTCACCCTCCAGACTTCACCTTCTCCTTCTCCTTCTTCTACTTCTTCTGATTCTCCCTCCAGAATTCACCTTCTCCTTCTCCTTCTTCTGCTTCTTCTGATTCACCCTCCAGACTTCACCTTCTCCTTCTCCTTATTCTGCTTCTTCTGATTCACCCTCCAGACTTCACCTTCTCCTTCTCCTTCTTCTACTTCTTCTGATTGACCCTCCAGACTTCACCTTCTCCTTCTCCTTCTTCTACATCTTCTGATTCACGCTCCAGACTTCACCTTCTCCTTCTCCTTCTTCTACTTCTTCTGCTTCACCCTCCTGACTTCACCTTCTCCTTCTCCTTCTTCTACTTCTTCTGATTCACCCTCCAGACTTCACCTTCTCCTTCTCCTTCTTCTGCTTCTTCTGCTTCACCCTCCTGACTTCACCTTCTCCTTCTCCTTCTTCTACTTCTTCTGTTTCACCCTCCAGACTTCACCTTCTCCTTCTCCTTCTTCTGCTTCTTCTGCTTCACCCTCCAGACTGCACCTTCTCCTTCTCCTTCTTCTGCTTCTTCTGCTGCGCCCTCCAGACTTCACCTTCTCCTTCTCCTTCTTCTGCTTCTTCTGCTTCACCCTCCTGACTTCACCTTCTCCTTCTCCTTCTTCTACTTCTTCTGCTTCACCCCCCTGACTTCACCTTCTCCTTCTCCTTCTTCTGCTTCTTCTGATTCACCCTCCTAAATTCACCTTCTCCTTCTCCTTCTTCTGCTTCTTCTGATTCACCCTCCAGACTTCACCTTCTCCTTCTCCTTCTTCTGCTTCTTCTGATTCACCCTCCAGACCTCACCTTCTCCTTCTCCTTCTTCTACTTCTTCTGATTCACCCTCCAGACTTCATCTTCTCCTTCTTCTTCTGCTTCTTCTGATTCACCCTCCAGACTTCACCTTCTCCTTCTCCTTCTTCTGCTTCTTCTGATTCACCCTCCAGACTTCACCTTCTCCTTCAACTTCTTCTACTTCTTCTGATTCACCCTCCAGACTTCACCTTCTCCTTCTCCTTCTTCTACTTCTTCTGATTCAGCCTCCAGTCTTCACCTTCTCCTTCTCCTTCTTCTGTTTCTTCTGCTTCACCCTCCAGACTTCACCTTCTCCTTCTCTTTCTTCTGCTTCTTCTGATTCACCCTCCAGACTTCACCTTCTCCTTCTCCTTCTTCTGATTCTTCTGATTCACCCTCCAGACTTCACTTTCTCCTTCTCCATCTTCAGCTTCTTCTGATTCACCCTCCTGACTTCACCTTCTCCTTCTCCTTCTTCTACTTCTTCTGATTCACCCTCCTGACTTCACCTTCTCCTTCTCCTTCTTCTACTTCTTCTGCTTCACCCTCCAGACTTCACCTTCTCCTTCTCCTTCTTCTACTTCTTCTGATTCACCCTCCAGACGTCACCTTCTCCTTCTTCTGCTTCTTCTGATTCACCCTCCAGACTTCACCTTCTCCTTCTCCTTATTCTGCTTCTTCTGATTCACCCTCCAGACTTCACCTTCTCCTTCTCCTTCTTCTGCTTCTTCTGATTCACCCTCCAGACTTCACCTTCTCCTTCTCCTTCTTCTGCTTCTTCTGATTCACCCTCCAGACTTCACCTTCTCCTTCTCCTTCTTCTACTTCTTCTGATTCACCCTCCAGACTTCATCGTCTCCTTCTCCTTCTTCTGCTTCTTCTGATTCATCCTCCAGACTTCACCTTCTCCTTCTCCTTCTTCTGCTTCTTCTGATTCACCCTCCAGACTTCACCTTCTCCTTCTCCTTCTTCTACATCTTCTGATTCACCCTCCAGACTTCACCTTCTCCTTCTCCTTCTTCTACTTCTTCTGATTCACCCTCCAGACTTCACCTTCTCCATCTCCTTCTTCTGCTTCTTCTGATTCACCCTCCAGACTTCACCTTCTCCTTCTCCTTATTCTGCTTCTTCTGATTCACCCTCCAGACTTCACCTTCTCCTTCTCCTTCTTCTGCTTCTTCTGTTTCACCCTCCAGACTTCACCTTCTCCTTCTCCTTCTTCTGCTTCTTCTGATTCACCCTCCAGACTTCACCTTCTCCTTCTCCTTCTTCTACTTCTTCTGATTCACCCTCCAGACTTCACCTTCTCCTTCTCCTTCTTCTGCTTCTTCTGATTCACCCTGCAGACTTCACCTTCTCCTTCTCCTTCGTCTACTTCTTCTGATTCACCGTCCAGACTACACCTTCTCCTTCTCCTTCTTCTACTTCTTCTGATTCACCCTCCAGACTTCACCTTCTCCTTCTCCTTCTTCTGCTTCTTCTGATTCACCCTCCAGACTTCACCTTCTCCTTCTCCTTCTTCTACTTCTTCTGATTGACCCTCCAGACTTCACCTTCTCCTTCTCCTTCTTCTACATCTTCTGATTCACGCTCCAGACTTCACCTTCTCCTTCTCCTTCTTCTACTTCTTCTGCTTCTCCCTCCAGACTTCACCTTCTCCTTCTCTTTCTTCTACTTCACCTGATTCACCCTCCAGACTTCACCTTCTCCTTCTCCTTCTTCTACTTCTTCTGATTCACCCTCCAGACTTCACCTTCTCCTTCTCCTTCTTCTACTTCTTCTGATTCACCCTCCAGACTTCACCTTCTCCTTCTCCTTCTTCTACTTCTTCTGATTCACCCTCCTGACTTCACCTTCTCCTTCTCCTTCTTCTGCTTCTTCTGCTTCACCCTCCAAACTTCACCTTCTCCTTCTCCTTCTTCTGCTTCTTCTGCTTCACCCTCCAGACTTCACCTTCTCCTTCTCCTTCTTCTGCTTCTTCTGCTTCACCCTCCTGACTTCACCTTCTCCTTCTCCTTCTTCTACTTCTTCTGATTCACCCTCCGGACTTCACCTTCTCCTTCTCCTTCTTCTGCTTCTTCTGCTTCACCCTCCAGACTTCACCTTCTCCTTCTCCTTCTTATGCTTCTTCTGCTTCGCCCTCCAGACTTCACCTTCTCCTTCTCCTTCTTCTGCTTCTTCTGCTTCACCCTCCAGACTTCACCTTCTCCTTCTCCTTCTTCTGCTTCTTCTGCTTCACTCTCCTGACTTCACCTTCTCCTTCTCCTTCTTCTACTTCTTCTGATCCACCCTCCAGAATTCACCTTCTCCTTCTCCTTCTTCTACTTCTTCTGATTCTCCCTCCAGCCTTCACCTTCTCCTTCTCCTTCTTCTGCTTCTTCTGATTCACCCTCCAGACTTCACCTTCTCCTTCTCCTTATTCTGCTTCTTCTGATTCACCCTCCAGACTTCACCTTCTCCTTCTCCTTCTTCTGCTTCTTCTGATTCACCCTCCAGACTTCACCTTCTCCTTCTTCTTCTGATTCACCCTCCAGACTTCACCTTCTCCTTCTCCTTCTTCGACTCCTTCTGATTCACCCTCCAGACTTCACCTTCTCCTTCTCCTTCTTCTGCTTCTTCTGATTCACCCTGCAGACTTCACCTTCTCCTTCTCCTTCGTCTACTTCTTCTGATTCACCGTCCAGACTACACCTTCTCCTTCTCCTTCTTGTACTTCTTCTGATTCACCCTCCAGACTTCATCTTCTCCTTCTCCTTCTTCTGCTTCTTCTGATTCACCCTCCAGACTTCACCTTCTCCTTCTCCTTCTTCTACTTCTTCTGATTGACCCTCCAGACTTCACCTTCTCCTTCTCCTTCTTCTACTTCTTCTGATTCACCCTCCAGACTTCAACTTCTCCTTCTCCTTCTTTTACTTCTTCTGCTTCTTCCTCCAGACTTCACCTTCTCCTTCTCCTTCTTCTGCTTCTTCTGATTCACCCTCCAGACTTCACCTTCTCCTTCTCCTTCTTCTACTTCTTCTGATTCACCCTCCAGACTTCACCTTCTCCTTCTCCTTCTTCTACGTCTTCTGATTCACCCTCCAGACTTCACCTTCTCCTTCTCCTTCTTCTACTTCTTCTGATTCACCCTCCTTACTTCACCTTCTCCTTCTCCTTCTTCTGCTTCTTCTGCTTCACCCTCCAGACCTCACCTTCTCCTTCTCCTTCTTCTGCTTCTTCTGCTTCACCTTCCAGACTTCACCTTCTCCTTCTCCTTCTTCTGCTTCTTCTGCTTCACCCTCCTGACTTCACCTTCTCCTTCTCCTTCTTCTACTTCTTCTGCTTCACCCTCCAGACTTCACCTTCTCCTTCTCCTTCTTCTGCTTCTTCTGCTTCGCCCTCCAGACTTCACCTTCTCCTTCTCCTTCTTCTGCTTCTTCTGCTTCACCCTCCAGACTTCAACTTCTCCTTCTCCTTCTTCTGCTTCTTCTGCTTCACTCTCCTGACTTCACCTTCTCCTTCTCCTTCTTCTACTTCTTCTGATTCACCCTCCAGACTTCACCTTCTCCTTCTCCTTCTTCTGCTTCTTCTGCTTCACCCTCCAGACTTCACCTTCTCCTTCTCCTTCTTCTGCTTCTTCTGCTGCGCCCTCCAGACTTCACCTTCTCCTTCTCCTTCTTCTGCTTCTTCTGCTTCACCGTCCTGACTTCACCTTCTCCTTCTCCTTCTTCTACTTCTTCTGCTTCACCCCCTGACTTCACCTGCTCCTTCTCCTTCTTCTGCTTCTTCTGATTCACCCTCCTAACTTCAACTTCTCCTTCTCCTTCTTCTGCTTCTTCTGATTCACCCTCCTGACTTCACCTTCTCCTTCTCCTTCTTTTGCTTCTTCTGATTCACCCTCCAGACTTTACCTTCTCCTTCTCCTTCTTCTGCTTCTTCTGATTCACCCTCCAGACTTCACCTTCTCCTTCTCCTTCTTCTGCTTCTTCTGATTCACCCTCCAGACCGCACCTTCTCCTTCTCCTTCTTCTACTTCTTCTGATTCACCCTCCAGACTTCATCTTCTCCTTCTCCTTCTTCTGCTTCTTCTGATTCACCCTCCAGACTTCACCTTCACCTTCTCCTTCTTCTGCTTCTTCTGATTCACCCTCCAGACTTCACCTTCTCCTTCTCCTTCTTCTACTTCTTCTGATTCACCCTTCAGTCTTCACCTTCTCCTTCTCCTTCTTCTGTTTCTTCTGCTTCACCCTCCAGACTTCACCTTCTCCTTCTCCTTCTTCTACTTCTTCTGATTCACCCTCCAGACTTCACCTTCTCCTTCTCCTTCTTCTGCTTCTTCTGCTTCACCCTCCAGACTTCACCTTCTCCTTCTCCTTCTTCTGCTTCTTCTGCTTCACCCTCCTGACTTCACCTTCTCCTTCTCCTTCTTCTACTTCTTCTGATTCACCCTCCGGACTTCACCTTCTCCTTCTCCTTCTTCTGCTTCTTCTGCTTCACCCTCCAGACTTCACCTTCTCCTTCTCCTTCTTATGCTTCTTCTGCTTCGCCCTCCAGACTTCACCTTCTCCTTCTCCTTCTTCTGCTTCTTCTGCTTCACCCTCCAGACTTCACCTTCTCCTTCTCCTTCTTCTGCTTCTTCTGCTTCACTCTCCTGACTTCACCTTCTCCTTCTCCTTCTTCTACTTCTTCTGATCCACCCTCCAGAATTCACCTTCTCCTTCTCCTTCTTCTACTTCTTCTGATTCTCCCTCCAGCCTTCACCTTCTCCTTCTCCTTCTTCTGCTTCTTCTGATTCACCCTCCAGACTTCACCTTCTCCTTCTCCTTATTCTGCTTCTTCTGATTCACCCTCCAGACTTCACCTTCTCCTTCTCCTTCTTCTGCTTTTTCTGATTCACCCTCCAGACTTCACCTTCTCCTTCTTCTTCTGATTCACCCTCCAGACTTCACCTTCTCCTTCTCCTTCTTCGACTCCTTCTGATTCACCCTCCAGACTTCACCTTCTCCTTCTCCTTCTTCTGCTTCTTCTGATTCACCCTGCAGACTTCACCTTCTCCTTCTCCTTCGTCTACTTCTTCTGATTCACCGTCCAGACTACACCTTCTCCTTCTCCTTCTTGTACTTCTTCTGATTCACCCTCCAGACTTCATCTTCTCCTTCTCCTTCTTCTGCTTCTTCTGATTCACCCTCCAGACTTCACCTTCTCCTTCTCCTTCTTCTACTTCTTCTGATTGACCCTCCAGACTTCACCTTCTCCTTCTCCTTCTTCTACTTCTTCTGATTCACCCTCCAGACTTCAACTTCTCCTTCTCCTTCTTTTACTTCTTCTGCTTCTTCCTCCAGACTTCACCTTCTCCTTCTCCTTCTTCTGCTTCTTCTGATTCACCCTCCAGACTTCACCTTCTCCTTCTCCTTCTTCTACTTCTTCTGATTCACCCTCCAGACTTCACCTTCTCCTTCTCCTTCTTCTACGTCTTCTGATTCACCCTCCAGACTTCACCTTCTCCTTCTCCTTCTTCTACTTCTTCTGATTCACCCTCCTTACTTCACCTTCTCCTTCTCCTTCTTCTGCTTCTTCTGCTTCACCCTCCAGACCTCACCTTCTCCTTCTCCTTCTTCTGCTTCTTCTGCTTCACCTTCCAGACTTCACCTTCTCCTTCTCCTTCTTCTGCTTCTTCTGCTTCACCCTCCTGACTTCACCTTCTCCTTCTCCTTCTTCTACTTCTTCTGCTTCACCCTCCAGACTTCACCTTCTCCTTCTCCTTCTTCTGCTTCTTCTGCTTCGCCCTCCAGACTTCACCTTCTCCTTCTCCTTCTTCTGCTTCTTCTGCTTCACCCTCCAGACTTCAACTTCTCCTTCTCCTTCTTCTGCTTCTTCTGCTTCACTCTCCTGACTTCACCTTCTCCTTCTCCTTCTTCTACTTCTTCTGATTCACCCTCCAGACTTCACCTTCTCCTTCTCCTTCTTCTGCTTCTTCTGCCTCACCCTCCAGACTAAACCTTCTCCTTCTCCTTCTTCTGCTTCTTCTGCTGCGCCCTCCAGACTTCACCTTCTCCTTCTCCTTCTTCTGCTTCTTCTGCTTCACCGTCCTGACTTCACCTTCTCCTTCTCCTTCTTCTACTTCTTCTGCTTCACCCCCTGACTTCACCTGCTCCTTCTCCTTCTTCTGCTTCTTCTGATTCACCCTCCTAACTTCAACTTCTCCTTCTCCTTCTTCTGCTTCTTCTGATTCACCCTCCTGACTTCACCTTCTCCTTCTCCTTCTTTTGCTTCTTCTGATTCACCCTCCAGACTTTACCTTCTCCTTCTCCTTCTTCTGCTTCTTCTGATTCACCCTCCAGACTTCACCTTCTCCTTCTCCTTCTTCTGCTTCTTCTGATTCACCCTCCAGACCGCACCTTCTCCTTCTCCTTCTTCTACTTCTTCTGATTCACCCTCCAGACTTCATCTTCTCCTTCTCCTTCTTCTGCTTCTTCTGATTCACCCTCCAGACTTCACCTTCACCTTCTCCTTCTTCTGCTTCTTCTGATTCACCCTCCAGACTTCACCTTCTCCTTCTCCTTCTTCTACTTCTTCTGATTCACCCTTCAGTCTTCACCTTCTCCTTCTCCTTCTTCTGTTTCTTCTGCTTCACCCTCCAGACTTCACCTTCTCCTTCTCCTTCTTCAACTTCTTCTGATTCACCCTCCAGACTTCACCTTCTCCTTCTCCTTCTTCTGCTTCTTCTGCTTCACCCTCCAGACTTCACCATCTCCTTCTCCTTCTTCTGCTTCTTCTGCTTCGCCCTCCAGACTTCACCTTCTCCTTCTCCTTCTTCTGCTTCTTCTGCTTCACCCTCCAGACTTCACCTTCTCCTTCTCCTTCTTCTGCTTCTTCTGCTTCACTCTCCTGACTTCACCTTCTCGTTCTCCTTCTTCTACTTCTTCTGATTCACCCTCCAGACTTCACCTTCTCCTTCTCCTTCTTCTTCTTCTTCTGATTCACCCTCCAGACTTCACCTTCTCCTTCTCCTTCTTCTGCTTCTTCTGATTCACCCTCCAGACTTCACCTTCTCCTTCTCCTTATTCTGCTTCTTCTGATTCACCCTCCAGACTTCACCTTCTCCTTCTCCTTCTTCTGCTTCTTCTGATTCACCCTCCAGACTTCACCTTCTCCTTCTTCTTCTGATTCACCCTCCAGACTTCACCTTCTCCTTCTCCTTCTTCTACTTCTTCTGATTCACCCTCCAGACTTCACCTTCTCCTTCTCCTTCTTCTGCTTGTTCTGATTCACCCTGCAGACTTCACCTTCTCCTTCTCCTTCGTCTACTTCTTCTGATTCACCGTCCAGACTACACCTTCTCCTTCTCCTTCTTCTACTTCTTCTGATTCACCCTCCAGACTTCATCTTCTCCTTCTCCTTCTTCTGCTTCTTCTGATTCACCCTCCAGACTTCACCTTCTCCTTCTCCTTCTTCTACTTCTTCTGATTGACCCTCCAGACTTCACCTTCTCCTTCTCCTTCTTCTACTTCTTCTGATTCACCCTCCAGACTTCAACTTCTCCTTCTCCTTCTTCTACTTCTTCTGCTTCTCCCTCCAGACTTCACCTTCTCCTTCTTCTGCTTCTTCTGATTCACCCTCCAGACTTCACATTCTCCTGCTCCTTCTTCTACTTCTTCTGATTCACCTTCCAGACTTCACCTTCTCCTTCTCCTTCTTCTACGTCTTCTGATTCACCCTCCAGACTTCACCTTCTCCTTCTCCTTCTTCTACTTCTTCTGATTCACCCTCCTTACTTCACCTTCTACTTCTCCTTCTTCTGCTTCTTCTGCTTCACCCTCCAGACTTCACCTTCTCCTTCTCCTTCTTCTGCTTCTTCTGCTTCACCCTCCAGACTTCACCTTCTCCTTCTCCTTCTTCTGCTTCTTCTGATTCACCCTCCTGACTTCACCTTCTCCTTCTCCTTCTTCTACTTCTTCTGATTCACCCTCCAGACTTCACCTTCTCCTTCTCCTTCTTCTGCTTCTTCTGCTTCACCCTCCAGACTTCACCTTCTCCTTCTCCTTCTTCTGCTTCTTCTGCTTCACCCTCCAGACTTCACCTTCACCTTCTCCTTCTTCTGCTTCTTCTGATTCACCCTCCAGACTTCACCTTCTCCTTCTCCTTCTTCTACTTCTTCTGATTCACCCTTCAGTCTTCACCTTCTCCTTCTCCTTCTTCTGTTTCTTCTGCTTCACCCTCCAGACTTCACCTTCTCCTTCTCCTTCTTCTACTTCTTCTGATTCACCCTCCAGACTTCACCTTCTCCTTCTCCTTCTTCTGCTTCTTCTGCTTCACCCTCCAGACTTCACCATCTCCTTCTCCTTCTTCTGCTTCTTCTGCTTCGCCCTCCAGACTTCACCTTCTCCTTCTCCTTCTTCTGCTTCTTCTGCTTCACCCTCCAGACTTCACCTTCTCCTTCTCCTTCTTCTGCTTCTTCTGCTTCACTCTCCTGACTTCACCTTCTCGTTCTCCTTCTTCTACTTCTTCTGATTCACCCTCCAGACTTCACCTTCTCCTTCTCCTTCTTCTTCTTCTTCTGATTCACCCTCCAGACTTCACCTTCTCCTTCTCCTTCTTCTGCTTCTTCTGATTCACCCTCCAGACTTCACCTTCTCCTTCTCCTTATTCTGCTTCTTCTGATTCACCCTCCAGACTTCACCTTCTCCTTCTCCTTCTTCTGCTTCTTCTGATTCACCCTCCAGACTTCACCTTCTCCTTCTTCTTCTGATTCACCCTCCAGACTTCACCTTCTCCTTCTCCTTCTTCTACTTCTTCTGATTCACCCTCCAGACTTCACCTTCTCCTTCTCCTTCTTCTGCTTGTTCTGATTCACCCTGCAGACTTCACCTTCTCCTTCTCCTTCGTCTACTTCTTCTGATTCACCGTCCAGACTACACCTTCTCCTTCTCCTTCTTCTACTTCTTCTGATTCACCCTCCAGACTTCATCTTCTCCTTCTCCTTCTTCTGCTTCTTCTGATTCACCCTCCAGACTTCACCTTCTCCTTCTCCTTCTTCTACTTCTTCTGATTGACCCTCCAGACTTCACCTTCTCCTTCTCCTTCTTCTACTTCTTCTGATTCACCCTCCAGACTTCAACTTCTCCTTCTCCTTCTTCTACTTCTTCTGCTTCTCCCTCCAGACTTCACCTTCTCCTTCTTCTGCTTCTTCTGCTTCGCCCTCCAGACTTCACCTTCTCCTTCTCCTTCTTCTGCTTCTTCTGCTTCACCCTCCAGACTTCACCTTCTCCTTCTCCTTCTTCTGCTTCTTCTGCTTCACTCTCCAGACTTCACCTTCTCCTTCTCCTTCTTCTGCTTCTTCTGATTCACCCTCCAGAACTCACCTTCTCCTTCTCCTTCTTCTACTTCTTCTGATTCGCCCTCCAGACTTCATCTTCTCCTTCTCCTTCTTCTGCTTCTTCTGATTCACCCTCCAGACTTCACCTTCTCCTTCTCCTTCTTCTGCTTCTTCTGATTCACCCTCCAGACTTCACCTTCTCCTTCTCCTTCTTCTACTTCTTCTGATTCACCCTTCAGTCTTCACCTTCTCCTTCTCCTTCTTCTGTTTCTTCTGCTTCACCCTCCAGACTTCACCTTCTCCTTCTCCTTCTTCTACTTCTTCTGATTCACCCTCCAGACATCACCTTCTCCTTCTCCTTCTTCTGCTTCTTCTGCTTCACCCTCCAGACTTCACCTTCTCCTTCTCCTTCTTCTGCTTCTTCTGCTTCGCCCTCCAGACTTCACCTTCTCCTTCTCCTTCTTCTGCTTCTTCTGCTTCACCCTCCAGACTTCACCTTCTCCTTCTCCTTCTTCTGCTTCTTCTGCTTCACTCTCCTGACTTCACCTTCTCCTTCTCCTTCTTCTACTTCTTCTGATTCACCCTCCAGACTTCAACTTCTCCTTCTCCTTCTTCTACTTCTTCTGATTCACCCTCCAGACTTCACCTTCTCCTTCTCCTTCTTCTGCTTCTTCTGATTCACCCTCCAGACTTCACCTTCTCCTTCTCCTTATTCTGCTTCTTTTGATTCACCCTCCAGACTTCACCTTCTCCTTCTCCTTCTTCTGCTTCTTCTGATTCATCCTCCAGACTTCACCTTCTCCTTCTTCTTCTGATTCACCCTCCAGACTTCACCTTCTCCTTCTCCTTCTTCTACTTCTTCTGATCCACCCTCCAGACTTCACCTTCTCCTTCTCCTTCTTCTGCTTCTTCTGATTCACCCTGCAGACTTCACCTTCTCCTTCTCCTTCGTCTACTTCTTCTGATTCACCGTCCAGACTACACCTTCTCCTTCTCCTTCTTCTACTTCTTCTGATTCACCCTCCAGACTTCATCTTCTCCTTCTCCTTCTTCTGCTTCTTCTGATTTACCCTCCAGACTTCACCTTCTCCTTCTCCTTCTTCTACTTCTTCTGATTGACCCTCCAGACTTCACCTTCTCCTTCTCCTTCTTCTACTTCTTCTGATTCACCCTCCAGACTTCAACTTCTCCTTCTCCTTCTTCTACTTCTTCTGCTTCTCCCTCCAGACTTCACCTTCTCCTTCTCCTTCTTCTGCTTCTTCTGATTCACCCTCCAGACTTCACATTCTCCTTCTCCTTCTTCTACTTCTTCTGATTCACCCTCCAGACTTCACCTTCTCCTTCTCCTTCTTCTACGTCTTCTGATTCACCCTCCAGACTTAACCTTCTCCTTCTCCTTCTTCTACTTCTTCTGATTCACCCTCCTTACTTCACCTTCTCCTTCTCCTTCTTCTGCTTCTTCTGCTTCACCCTCCAGACTTCACCTTCTCCTTCTCCTTCTTCTGCTTCTTCTGCTTCACCCTCCAGACTTCACCTTCTCCTTCTCCTTCTTCTGCTTCTTCTGCTTCACCCTCCTGACTTCACCTTCTCCTTCTCCTTCTTCTGCTTCTTCTGATTCACCCTCCTGACTTCACCTTCTCCTTCTCCTTCTTCTACTTCTTCTGATTCACCCTCCAGACTTCACCTTCTCCTTCTCCTTCTTCTGCTTCTTCTGCTTCACCCTCCAGACTTCACCTTCTCCTTCTCCTTCTTCTGCTTCTTCTGCTTCACCCTCCAGACTTCACCTTCACCTTCTCCTTCTTCTGCTTCTTCTGATTCACCCTCCAGACTTCACCTTCTCCTTCTCCTTCTTCTACTTCTTCTGATTCACCCTTCAGTCTTCACCTTCTCCTTCTCCTTCTTCTGTTTCTTCTGCTTCACCCTCCAGACTTCACCTTCTCCTTCTCCTTCTTCTACTTCTTCTGATTCACCCTCCAGACTTCACCTTCTCCTTCTCCTTCTTCTGCTTCTTCTGCTTCACCCTCCAGACTTCACCATCTCCTTCTCCTTCTTCTGCTTCTTCTGCTTCGCCCTCCAGACTTCACCTTCTCCTTCTCCTTCTTCTGCTTCTTCTGCTTCACCCTCCAGACTTCACCTTCTCCTTCTCCTTCTTCTGCTTCTTCTGCTTCACTCTCCTGACTTCACCTTCTCGTTCTCCTTCTTCTACTTCTTCTGATTCACCCTCCAGACTTCACCTTCTCCTTCTCCTTCTTCTTCTTCTTCTGATTCACCCTCCAGACTTCACCTTCTCCTTCTCCTTCTTCTGCTTCTTCTGATTCACCCTCCAGACTTCACCTTCTCCTTCTCCTTATTCTGCTTCTTCTGATTCACCCTCCAGACTTCACCTTCTCCTTCTCCTTCTTCTGCTTCTTCTGATTCACCCTCCAGACTTCACCTTCTCCTTCTTCTTCTGATTCACCCTCCAGACTTCACCTTCTCCTTCTCCTTCTTCTACTTCTTCTGATTCACCCTCCAGACTTCACCTTCTCCTTCTCCTTCTTCTGCTTGTTCTGATTCACCCTGCAGACTTCACCTTCTCCTTCTCCTTCGTCTACTTCTTCTGATTCACCGTCCAGACTACACCTTCTCCTTCTCCTTCTTCTACTTCTTCTGATTCACCCTCCAGACTTCATCTTCTCCTTCTCCTTCTTCTGCTTCTTCTGATTCACCCTCCAGACTTCACCTTCTCCTTCTCCTTCTTCTACTTCTTCTGATTGACCCTCCAGACTTCACCTTCTCCTTCTCCTTCTTCTACTTCTTCTGATTCACCCTCCAGACTTCAACTTCTCCTTCTCCTTCTTCTACTTCTTCTGCTTCTCCCTCCAGACTTCACCTTCTCCTTCTTCTGCTTCTTCTGCTTCGCCCTCCAGACTTCACCTTCTCCTTCTCCTTCTTCTGCTTCTTCTGCTTCACCCTCCAGACTTCACCTTCTCCTTCTCCTTCTTCTGCTTCTTCTGCTTCACTCTCCAGACTTCACCTTCTCCTTCTCCTTCTTCTGCTTCTTCTGATTCACCCTCCAGAACTCACCTTCTCCTTCTCCTTCTTCTACTTCTTCTGATTCGCCCTCCAGACTTCATCTTCTCCTTCTCCTTCTTCTGCTTCTTCTGATTCACCCTCCAGACTTCACCTTCTCCTTCTCCTTCTTCTGCTTCTTCTGATTCACCCTCCAGACTTCACCTTCTCCTTCTCCTTCTTCTACTTCTTCTGATTCACCCTTCAGTCTTCACCTTCTCCTTCTCCTTCTTCTGTTTCTTCTGCTTCACCCTCCAGACTTCACCTTCTCCTTCTCCTTCTTCTACTTCTTCTGATTCACCCTCCAGACATCACCTTCTCCTTCTCCTTCTTCTGCTTCTTCTGCTTCACCCTCCAGACTTCACCTTCTCCTTCTCCTTCTTCTGCTTCTTCTGCTTCGCCCTCCAGACTTCACCTTCTCCTTCTCCTTCTTCTGCTTCTTCTGCTTCACCCTCCAGACTTCACCTTCTCCTTCTCCTTCTTCTGCTTCTTCTGCTTCACTCTCCTGACTTCACCTTCTCCTTCTCCTTCTTCTACTTCTTCTGATTCACCCTCCAGACTTCAACTTCTCCTTCTCCTTCTTCTACTTCTTCTGATTCACCCTCCAGACTTCACCTTCTCCTTCTCCTTCTTCTGCTTCTTCTGATTCACCCTCCAGACTTCACCTTCTCCTTCTCCTTATTCTGCTTCTTTTGATTCACCCTCCAGACTTCACCTTCTCCTTCTCCTTCTTCTGCTTCTTCTGATTCATCCTCCAGACTTCACCTTCTCCTTCTTCTTCTGATTCACCCTCCAGACTTCACCTTCTCCTTCTCCTTCTTCTACTTCTTCTGATCCACCCTCCAGACTTCACCTTCTCCTTCTCCTTCTTCTGCTTCTTCTGATTCACCCTGCAGACTTCACCTTCTCCTTCTCCTTCGTCTACTTCTTCTGATTCACCGTCCAGACTACACCTTCTCCTTCTCCTTCTTCTACTTCTTCTGATTCACCCTCCAGACTTCATCTTCTCCTTCTCCTTCTTCTGCTTCTTCTGATTTACCCTCCAGACTTCACCTTCTCCTTCTCCTTCTTCTACTTCTTCTGATTGACCCTCCAGACTTCACCTTCTCCTTCTCCTTCTTCTACTTCTTCTGATTCACCCTCCAGACTTCAACTTCTCCTTCTCCTTCTTCTACTTCTTCTGCTTCTCCCTCCAGACTTCACCTTCTCCTTCTCCTTCTTCTGCTTCTTCTGATTCACCCTCCAGACTTCACATTCTCCTTCTCCTTCTTCTACTTCTTCTGATTCACCCTCCAGACTTCACCTTCTCCTTCTCCTTCTTCTACGTCTTCTGATTCACCCTCCAGACTTAACCTTCTCCTTCTCCTTCTTCTACTTCTTCTGATTCACCCTCCTTACTTCACCTTCTCCTTCTCCTTCTTCTGCTTCTTCTGCTTCACCCTCCAGACTTCACCTTCTCCTTCTCCTTCTTCTGCTTCTTCTGCTTCACCCTCCAGACTTCACCTTCTCCTTCTCCTTCTTCTGCTTCTTCTGCTTCACCCTCCTGACTTCACCTTCTCCTTCTCCTTCTTCTACTTCTTCTGATTCACCCTCCAGACTTCACCTTCTCCTTCTCCTTCTTCTGCTTCTTCTGCTTCACCCTCCAGACTTCACCTTCTCCTTCTCCTTCTTCGGCTTCTTCTGCTTCGCCCTCCAGACTTCACCTTCTCCTTCTCCTTCTTCTGCTTCTTCTGCTTCACCCTCCAGACTTCACCTTCTCCTTCTCCTTCTTCTGCTTCTTCTGCTTCACTCTCCTGACTTCACCTTCTCCCTCTCCTTCTTCTACTTCTTCTGATTCACCCTCCAGACTTCACCTTCTCCTTCTCCTTCTTCTGCTTCTTCTGCTTCACCCTCCAGACTTCACCTTCTCCTTCTCCTTCTTCGGCTTCTTCTGCTGCGCCCTCCAGACTTCACCTTCTCCTTCTCCTTCTTCTGCTTCTTCTGCTTCACCGTCCTGACTTCACCTTCTCCTTCTCCTTCTTCTACTTCTTCTGCTTCACCCCCCTCACTTCACCTGCTCCTTCTCCTTCTTCTGCTTCTTCTGATTCACCCTCTTAACTTCACCTTCTCCTTCTCCTTCTTCTGCTTCTTCTGATTCACCCTCCTGACTTCACCTTCTCCTTCTCCTTCTTTTGCTTCTTCTGATTCACCCTCCAGACTTCACCTTCTCCTTCTCCTTCTTCTGCTTCTTCTGATTCACCCTCCAGACTTCACCTTCTCCTTCTCCTTCTTCTACTTCTTCTGATTCACCCTCCAGACTTCATCTTCTCCTTCTCCTTCTTCTGCTTCTTCTGATTCACCCTCCAGACTTCACCTTCTCCTTCTCCTTCTTCTGCTTCTTCTGATTCACCCTCCAGACTTCACCTTCTCCTTCGCCTTCTTCTACTTCTTCTGATTCACCCTCCAGACTTCACCTTCTCCTTCTCCTTCTTCTACTTCTTCTGATTCACCCTTCAGTCTTCACCTTCTCCTTCTCCTTCTTCTGTTTCTTCTGCTTCACCCTCCAGACTTCACCTTCTCCTTCTCTTTCTTCTGCTTCTTCTGATTCACCCTCCAGACTTCACCTTCTCCTTCTCCTTCTTCTGATTCTTCTGTTTCACCCTCCAGACTTCACCTTCTCCTTCTCCATCTTCTGCTTCTTCTGCTTCACCCTCCTGACTTCACCTTCTCCTTCTCCTTCTTCTACTTCTTCTGATTCACCCTCCAGACTTCACCTTCTCCTTCTCCTTCTTCAGCTTCTTCTGCTTCACCCTCCAGACTTCACCTTCTCCTTCTCCTTCTTCTGCTTCTTCTGCTTCGCCCTCCAGACTTCACCTTCTCCTTCTCCTTCTTCTGCTTCTTCTGCTTCACCCTCCAGACTTCACCTTCTCCTTCTCCTTCTTCTGCTTCTTCTGCTTCACTCTCCTGACTTCACCTTCTCCTTCTCCTTCTTCTACTTCTTCTGATTCACCCTCCAGACTTCACCTTCTCCTTCTCCTTCTTCTGCTTCACCCTCCAGACTTCACCTTCTCCTTCTCCTTCTTCTGCTTCTTCTGCTGCGCCCTCCAGACTTCACCTTCTCCTTCTCCTTCTTCTGCCTCTTCTGCTTCACCGTCCTGACTTCACCTTCTCCTTCTCCTTCTTCTACTTCTTCTGCTTCACCCCCCTGACTTCACCTTCTCCTTCTCCTTCTTCTGCTTCTTCTGATTCACCCTCCTAACTTTACCTTCTCCTTCTCCTTCTTCTGCTTCTTCTGATTCACCCTGCTGACTTCACCTTCTCCTTCTCCTTCTTTTGCTTCTTCTGATTCACCCTCCAGACATCACCTTCTCCTTCTCCTTCTTCTGCTTCTTCTGCTTCACCCTCCAGACTTCACCTTCTCCTTCTCCTTCTTCTGCTTCTTCTGATTCACCCTCCAGACCTCACCTTCTCCTTCTCCTTCTTCTACTTCTTCTGATTCACCCTCCAGACTTCATCTTCTCCTTCTCCTTCTTCTGCTTCTTCTGATTCACCCTCCAGACTTCACCTTCTCCTTCTCCTTTTTCTGCTTCTTCTGATTCACCCTCCAGACTTCACCTTCTCCTTCTCCTTCTTCTACTTCTTCTGATTCACCCTCCAGACCTCACCTTCTCCTTCTCCTTCTTCTACTTCTTCTGATTCACCCTTCAGTCTTCACCTTCTCCTTCTCCTTCTTCTGTTTCTTCTGCTTCACCCTCCAGACTTCACCTTCTCCTTCTCTTTCTTCTGCTTCTTCTGATTCACCCTCCAGACTTCACCTTCTCCTTCTCCTTCTTCTGATTCTTCTGATTCACCCTCCAGACTTCACCTTCTCCTTCTCCTTCTTCTGCTTCTTCTGCTTCACTCTCCAGACTTCACCTTCTCCTTCTCCTTCTTCTGCTTCTTCTGATTCACCCTCCAGAACTCACCTTCTCCTTCTCCTTCTTCTACTTCTTCTGATTCGCCCTCCAGACTTCATCTTCTCCTTCTCCTTCTTCTGCTTCTTCTGATTCACCCTCCAGACTTCACCTTCTCCTTCTCCTTCTTCTGCTTCTTCTGATTCACCCTCCAGACTTCACCTTCTCCTTCTCCTTCTTCTACTTCTTCTGATTCACCCTTCAGTCTTCACCTTCTCCTTCTCCTTCTTCTGTTTCTTCTGCTTCACCCTCCAGACTTCACCTTCTCCTTCTCCTTCTTCTACTTCTTCTGATTCACCCTCCAGACATCACCTTCTCCTTCTCCTTCTTCTGCTTCTTCTGCTTCACCCTCCAGACTTCACCTTCTCCTTCTCCTTCTTCTGCTTCTTCTGCTTCGCCCTCCAGACTTCACCTTCTCCTTCTCCTTCTTCTGCTTCTTCTGCTTCACCCTCCAGACTTCACCTTCTCCTTCTCCTTCTTCTGCTTCTTCTGCTTCACTCTCCTGACTTCACCTTCTCCTTCTCCTTCTTCTACTTCTTCTGATTCACCCTCCAGACTTCAACTTCTCCTTCTCCTTCTTCTACTTCTTCTGATTCACCCTCCAGACTTCACCTTCTCCTTCTCCTTCTTCTGCTTCTTCTGATTCACCCTCCAGACTTCACCTTCTCCTTCTCCTTATTCTGCTTCTTTTGATTCACCCTCCAGACTTCACCTTCTCCTTCTCCTTCTTCTGCTTCTTCTGATTCATCCTCCAGACTTCACCTTCTCCTTCTTCTTCTGATTCACCCTCCAGACTTCACCTTCTCCTTCTCCTTCTTCTACTTCTTCTGATCCACCCTCCAGACTTCACCTTCTCCTTCTCCTTCTTCTGCTTCTTCTGATTCACCCTGCAGACTTCACCTTCTCCTTCTCCTTCGTCTACTTCTTCTGATTCACCGTCCAGACTACACCTTCTCCTTCTCCTTCTTCTACTTCTTCTGATTCACCCTCCAGACTTCATCTTCTCCTTCTCCTTCTTCTGCTTCTTCTGATTTACCCTCCAGACTTCACCTTCTCCTTCTCCTTCTTCTACTTCTTCTGATTGACCCTCCAGACTTCACCTTCTCCTTCTCCTTCTTCTACTTCTTCTGATTCACCCTCCAGACTTCAACTTCTCCTTCTCCTTCTTCTACTTCTTCTGCTTCTCCCTCCAGACTTCACCTTCTCCTTCTCCTTCTTCTGCTTCTTCTGATTCACCCTCCAGACTTCACATTCTCCTTCTCCTTCTTCTACTTCTTCTGATTCACCCTCCAGACTTCACCTTCTCCTTCTCCTTCTTCTACGTCTTCTGATTCACCCTCCAGACTTCACCTTCTCCTTCTCCTTCTTCTGCTTCTTCTGCTTCACCCTCCAGACTTCACCTTCTCCTTCTCCTTCTTCTGCTTCTTCTGCTTCACTCTCCTGACTTCACCTTCTCCCTCTCCTTCTTCTACTTCTTCTGATTCACCCTCCAGACTTCACCTTCTCCTTCTCCTTCTTCTGCTTCTTCTGCTTCACCCTCCAGACTTCACCTTCTCCTTCTCCTTCTTCGGCTTCTTCTGCTGCGCCCTCCAGACTTCACCTTCTCCTTCTCCTTCTTCTGCTTCTTCTGCTTCACCGTCCTGACTTCACCTTCTCCTTCTCCTTCTTCTACTTCTTCTGCTTCACCCCCCTCACTTCACCTGCTCCTTCTCCTTCTTCTGCTTCTTCTGATTCACCCTCTTAACTTCACCTTCTCCTTCTCCTTCTTCTGCTTCTTCTGATTCACCCTCCTGACTTCACCTTCTCCTTCTCCTTCTTTTGCTTCTTCTGATTCACCCTCCAGACTTCACCTTCTCCTTCTCCTTCTTCTGCTTCTTCTGATTCACCCTCCAGACTTCACCTTCTCCTTCTCCTTCTTCTACTTCTTCTGATTCACCCTCCAGACTTCATCTTCTCCTTCTCCTTCTTCTGCTTCTTCTGATTCACCCTCCAGACTTCACCTTCTCCTTCTCCTTCTTCTGCTTCTTCTGATTCACCCTCCAGACTTCACCTTCTCCTTCGCCTTCTTCTACTTCTTCTGATTCACCCTCCAGACTTCACCTTCTCCTTCTCCTTCTTCTACTTCTTCTGATTCACCCTTCAGTCTTCACCTTCTCCTTCTCCTTCTTCTGTTTCTTCTGCTTCACCCTGCAGACTTCACCTTCTCCTTCTCTTTCTTCTGCTTCTTCTGATTCACCCTCCAGACTTCACCTTCTCCTTCTCCTTCTTCTGATTCTTCTGTTTCACCCTCCAGACTTCACCTTCTCCTTCTCCATCTTCTGCTTCTTCTGCTTCACCCTCCTGACTTCACCTTCTCCTTCTCCTTCTTCTACTTCTTCTGATTCACCCTCCAGACTTCACCTTCTCCTTCTCCTTCTTCAGCTTCTTCTGCTTCACCCTCCAGACTTCACCTTCTCCTTCTCCTTCTTCTGCTTCTTCTGCTTCGCCCTCCAGACTTCACCTTCTCCTTCTCCTTCTTCTGCTTCTTCTGCTTCACCCTCCAGACTTCACCTTCTCCTTCTCCTTCTTCTGCTTCTTCTGCTTCACTCTCCTGACTTCACCTTCTCCTTCTCCTTCTTCTACTTCTTCTGATTCACCCTCCAGACTTCACCTTCTCCTTCTCCTTCTTCTGCTTCACCCTCCAGACTTCACCTTCTCCTTCTCCTTCTTCTGCTTCTTCTGCTGCGCCCTCCAGACTTCACCTTCTCCTTCTCCTTCTTCTGCCTCTTCTGCTTCACCGTCCTGACTTCACCTTCTCCTTCTCCTTCTTCTACTTCTTCTGCTTCACCCCCCTGACTTCACCTTCTCCTTCTCCTTCTTCTGCTTCTTCTGATTCACCCTCCTAACTTTACCTTCTCCTTCTCCTTCTTCTGCTTCTTCTGATTCACCCTGCTGACTTCACCTTCTCCTTCTCCTTCTTTTGCTTCTTCTGATTCACCCTCCAGACATCACCTTCTCCTTCTCCTTCTTCTGCTTCTTCTGCTTCACCCTCCAGACTTCACCTTCTCCTTCTCCTTCTTCTGCTTCTTCTGATTCACCCTCCAGACTTCATCTTCTCCTTCTCCTTCTTCTGCTTCTTCTGATTCACCCTCCAGACTTCACCTTCTCCTTCTCCTTTTTCTGCTTCTTCTGATTCACCCTCCAGACTTCACCTTCTCCTTCTCCTTCTTCTACTTCTTCTGATTCACCCTCCAGACCTCACCTTCTCCTTCTCCTTCTTCTACTTCTTCTGATTCACCCTTCAGTCTTCACCTTCTCCTTCTCCTTCTTCTGTTTCTTCTGCTTCACCCTCCAGACTTCACCTTCTCCTTCTCTTTCTTCTGCTTCTTCTGATTCACCCTCCAGACTTCACCTTCTCCTTCTCCTTCTTCTGATTCTTCTGATTCACCCTCCAGACTTCACCTTCTCCTTCTCCTTCTTCTGCTTCTTCTGAATCACCCTCCTGACTTCACCTTCTCCTTCTCCTTCTTCTACTTCTTCTGATTCACCCTCCTGACTTCACCTTCTCCTTCTCCTTCTTCTAATTCTTCTGCTTCACCCTCCAGACTTCACCTTCTCCTTCTCCTTCTTCTACTTCTTCTGATTCACCCTCCAGACTTCACCTTCTCCTTCTACTTCTTCTGCTTCTTCTGATTCACCCTCCAGACTTCACCTTCTCCTTCTCCTTATTCTGCTTCTTCTGATTCACCCTCCAGACTTCACCTTCTCCTTCTCCTTCTTCTGCTTCTTCTGATTCACCCTCCAGACTTCACCTTCTCCTTCTCCTTCTTCTGCTTCTTCTGATTCACCCTCCAGACTTCACCTTCTCCTTCTCCTTCTTCTACTTCTTGTGATTCACCCTCCAGACTTCATCGTCTCCTTCTCCTTCTTCTGCTTCTTCTGATTCACCCTCCAGACTTCACCTTCTCCTTCTCCTTCTTCTGCTTCTTCTGATTCACCCTCCAGTCTACACCTTCTCCTTCTCCTTCTTCTACTTCTTCTGATTCACCCTCCAGACTTCACCTTCTCCTTCTCCTTCTTCTACATCTTCTGATTCACCCTCCAGACTTCACCTTCTCCTTCTCCTTCTTCTGCTTCTTCTGATTCACCCTCCAGACTTCACCTTCTCCTTCTCCTTATTCTGCTTCTTCTGATTCACCCTCCAGACTTCACCTTCTCCTTCTCCTTCTTCTGCTTCTTGTGATTCACCCTCCAGACTTCACCTTCTCCTTCTCCTTCTTCTGCTTCTTCTGATTCACCCTCCAGACTTCACCTTCTCCTTCGCCTTCTTCTACTTCTTCTGATTCACCCTCCAGACTTCACCTTCTCCTTCTCCTTCTTCTACTTCTTCTGATTCACCCTTCAGTCTTCACCTTCTCCTTCTCCTTCTTCTGTTTCTTCTGCTTCACCCTCCAGACTTCACCTTCTCCTTCTCTTTCTTCTGCTTCTTCTGATTCACCCTCCAGACTTCACCTTCTCCTTCTCCTTCTTCTGATTCTTCTGTTTCACCCTCCAGACTTCACCTTCTCCTTCTCCATCTTCTGCTTCTTCTGCTTCACCCTCCTGACTTCACCTTCTCCTTCTCCTTCTTCTACTTCTTCTGATTCACCCTCCAGACTTCACCTTCTCCTTCTCCTTCTTCAGCTTCTTCTGCTTCACCCTCCAGACTTCACCTTCTCCTTCTCCTTCTTCTGCTTCTTCTGCTTCACCCTCCAGACTTCACCTTCTCCTTCTCCTTCTTCTGCTTCTTCTGCTTCACTCTCCTGACTTCACCTTCTCCTTCTCCTTCTTCTACTTCTTCTGATTCACCCTCCAGACTTCACCTTCTCCTTCTCCTTCTTCTGCTTCTTCTGCTTCACCCTCCAGAGTTCACCTTCTCCTTCTCCTTCTTCTGCTTCTTCTGCTGCGCCCTCCAGACTTCACCTTCTCCTTCTCCTTCTTCTGCCTCTTCTGCTTCACCGTCCTGACTTCACCTTCTCCTTCTCCTTCTTCTACTTCTTCTGCTTCACCCCCCTGACTTCACCTGCTCCTTCTCCTTCTTCTGCTTCTTCTGATTCACCCTCCTAACTTAACCTTCTCCTTCTCCTTCTTCTGCTTCTTCTGATTCACCCTCCTGACTTCACCTTCTCCTTCTCCTTCTTTTGCTTCTTCTGATTCACCCTCCAGACATCACCTTCTCCTTCTCCTTCTTCTGCTTCTTCTGATTCACCCTCCAGACTTCACCTTCTCCTTCTCCTTCTTCTGCTTCTTCTGATTCACCCTCCAGACCTCACCTTCTCCTTCTCCTTCTGCTATTTCTTCTGATTCACCCTCCAGACTTCATCTTCTCCTTCTCCTTCTTCTGCTTCTTCTGATTCACCCTCCAGACTTCACCTTCTCCTTCTCCTTCTTCTGCTTCTTCTGATTCACCCTCCAGACTTCACCTTCTCCTTCTCCTTCTTCTACTTCTTCTGATTCACCCTCCAGACCTCACCTTCTCCTTCTCCTTCTTCTAGTTCTTCTGATTCACCCTTCAGTCTTCACCTTCTCCTTTTCCTTCTTCTGTTTCTTCTGCTTCACCCTCCAGACTTCACCTTCTCCTTCTCTTTCTTCTGCTTCTTCTGATTCACCCTCCAGACTTCACCTTCTCCTTCTTCTGATTCTTCTGATTCACCCTCCAGACTTCACCTTCTCCTTCTCCTTCTTCTGCTTCTTCTGAATCACCCTCCTGACTTCACCTTCTCCTTCTCCTTCTTCTACTTCTTCTGATTCACCCTCCTGACTTCACCTTCTCCTTCTCCTTCTTCTACTTCTTCTGCTTCACCCTCCAGACTTCACCTTCTCCTTCTCCTGCTTCTACTTCTTCTGATTCACCCTCCAGACTTCACCTTCTCCTTCTACTTCTTCTGCTTCTTCTGATTCACCCTCCAGACTTCACCTTCTCCTTCTCCTTATTCTGCTTCTTCTGATTCACCCTCCAGACTTCACCTTCTCCTTCTCCTTCTTCTGCTTCTTCTGATTCACCCTCCAGACTTCACCTTCTCCTTCTCCTTCTTCTGCTTCTTCTGCTTCACCCTCCAGACTTCACCTTCTCCTTCTCCTTCTTCTACTTCTTCTGATTCACCCTCCAGACTTCATCGTCTCCTTCTCCTTCTTCTGCTTCTTCTGATTCACCCTCCAGACTTCACCTTCTCCTTCTCCTTCTTCTGCTTCTTCTGATTCACCCTCCAGTCTTCACCTTCTCCTTCTCCTTCTTCTACTTCTTCTGATTCACCCTCCAGACTTCACCTTCTCCTTCTCCTTCTTCTACTTCTTCTGATTCACCCTCCAGACTTCACCTTCTCCTTCTCCTTCTTCTGCTTCTTCTGATTCACCCTCCAGACTTCACCTTCTCCTTCTCCTTATTCTGCTTCTTCTGATTCACCCTCCAGACTTCACCTTCTCCTTCTCCTTCTTCTGCTTCTTCTGATTCACCCTCCAGACTTCACCTTCTCCTTCTCCTTCTTCTGCTTCTTCTGATTCACCCTCCAGACTTCACCTTCTCCTTCTGCTTCTTCTACTTCTTCTGATTCACCCTCCAGACTTCACCTTCCCCTTCTCCTTCTTCTGCTTCTTCTGCTTCGCCCTCCAGACTTCACCTTCTCCTTCTCCTTCTTCTGCTTCTTCTGCTTCACCCTCCAGACTTCACCTTCTCCTTCTCCTTCTTCTGCTTCTTCTGCTTCACTCTCCTGACTTCACCTTCTCCTTCTCCTTCTTCTACTTCTTCTGATTCACCCTCCAGACTTCACGTTCTCCTTCTCCTTCTTCTGCTTCTTCTGCTTCACCCTCCAGACTTCACCTTCTCCTTCTCCTTCTTCTGCTTCTTCTGCTGCGCCCTCCAGACTTCACCTTCTCCTTCTCCTTCTTCTGCTTCTTCTGCTTCACCCTCCTGACTTCACCTTCTCCTTCTCCTTCTTCTACTTCTTCTGCTTCACCCCCCTGACTTCACCTGCTCCTTCTCCTTCTTCTGCTTCTTCTGGTTCACCCTCCTATCTTTACCTTCTGCTTCTCCTTCTTCTGCTTCTTCTGATTCACCCCCCTGACTTCACCTTCTCCTTCTCCTTCTTCTGCTTCTTCTAATTCACCCTCCAGACTTCACCTTCTCCTTCTCCTTCTTCTGCTTCTTCTGATTCACCCTCCAGACTTCACCTTCTCCTTCTCCTTCTTCTGCTTCTTCTGATTCACCCTCCTAACTTCACCTTCTCCTTCTCCTTCTTCTGCTTCTTCTGATTCACCCTCCTGACTTCACCTTCTCCTTCTCCTTCTTCTGCTTCTTCTGATTCACCCTCCAGACTTCACCTTCTCCTTCTCCTTCTTCTGCTTCTTCTGATTCACCCTCCAGACTTCACCTTCTCCTTCTCCTTCTTCTGCTTCTTCTGATTCACCCTCCAGACCTCACCTTCTCCTTCTACTTCTTCTACTACTTCTGATTCACCCTCCAGACTTCATCTTCTCCTTCTCCTTCTTCTGCTTCTTCTGATTCACCCTCCAGACTTCACCTTCTCCTTCTCCTTCTTCTGCTTCTTCTGATTCACCCTCCAGACTTCACCTTCTCCTTCTCCTTCTTCTACTTCTTCTGATTCACCCTCCAGACCTCACCTTCTCCTTCTCCTTCTTCTACTTCTTCTGATACATCCTCCAGTCTTCACCTTCTCCTTCTCCTTCTTCTGTTTCTTCTGCTTCACCCTCCAGAATTCACCTTCTCCTTCTCTTTCTTCTGCTTCTTCTGATTCACCCTCCAGACTTCACCTTCTCCTTCTCCTTCTTCTGATTCTTCTGATTCACCCTCCAGACTTCACCTTCTCCTTCTCCTTCTTCTGCTTCTTCTGATTCACACTCCTGACTTCACCTTCTCCTTCTCCTTCTTCTACTTCTTCTGATTCACCCTCCAGACTTCACCTTCTCCTTCTCCTTCTTCTACTTCTTCTGATTCACCCTCCAGACTTCACCTTCTCCTTCTCCTTCTTCTGCTTCTTCTGATTCACCCTCCAGACTTCACCTTCTCCTTCTCCTTATTCTGCTTCTTCTGATTCTCCCTCCAGACTTCACCTTCTCCTTCTCCTTCTTCTGCTTCTTCTGATTCACCCTCCAGACTTCATCTTCTCCTTCTCCTTCGTCAACTTCTTCTGATTCACCCTCCAGACTACACCTTCTCCTTCTCCTTCTTCTACTTCTGCTGATTCACCCTCCAGACTTCACCTTCTCCTTCTCGTTCTTCTGCTTCTTCTGATTCACCCTCCAGACTTCACCTTCTCCTTCTCCGTCTTCTACTTCTTCTGATTCACCCTCCAGACTTCACCTTCTCCTTCTCCTTCTTCTACTTCTTCTGATTCACCCTCCAGACTTCACCTTCTCCTTCTCCTTCTTCTACTTCTTCTGCTTCTCCCTCCAGACGTCACCTTCTCCTTCTCCTTCTTCTGATTCACCCTCCAGACTTCACCTTCTCCTTCTCCTTCTTCTACTTCTTCTGATTCACCCTCCAGACTTCACCTTCTCCTTCTCCTTCTTCTACTTCTTCTGATTCACCCTCCAGACTTCACCTTCTCCTTCTCCTTCTTCTACTTCTTCCGATTCACCCTGCTGACTTCACCTTCTCCTTCTCCTTCTTCTGCTTCTTCTGCTTCACCCTCCTGACTTCACCTTCTCCTTCTCCTTCTTCTACTTCTTCTGATTCACCCTCCTGACTTCACCTTCTCCTTCTCCTTCTTCTACTTCTTCTGATTCACCCTCCAGACTTCACCTTCTCCTTCTCCTTCTTCTGCTTCTTCTGCTTCACCCTCCAGACTTCTCCTTCTCCTTCTCCTTCTTCTGCTTCTTCTGCTTCGCCCTCCAGACTTCACCTTCTCCTTCTCCTTCTTCTGCTTCTACTGCTTCACCCTCCAGACTTCACCTTCTCCTTCTCCTTCTTCTGCTTCTTCTGCTTCACTCTCCTGACTTCACCTTCTCCTTCTCCTTCTTCTACTTCTTCTGATTCACCCTGCAGACTTCACCTTCTCCTTCTCCTTCTTCTGCTTCTTCTGCTGCGCCCTCCAGACTTCACCTTCTCCTTCTCCTTCTTCTGCTTCTTCTGCTTCACCCTCCTGACTTCACCTTCTCCTTCTCCTTCTTCTACTTCTTCTGCTTCACCCCCCTGACTTCACCTGCTCCTTCTCCTTCTTCTGCTTCTTCTGATTCACCCTCCAGACCTCATCTTCTCCTTCTCCTTCTTCTACTTCTTCTGATTCACCCTCCAGACTTCATCTTCTCCTTCTCCTTCTTCTGCTTCTTCTTATTCACCCTCCAGACTTCACCTTCTCCTTCTCCTTCTTCTGCTTCTTCTGATTCACCCTCCAGACTTCACCTTCTCCTTCTCCTTCTTCTGCTTCTTCTGCTTCACCCTCCAGACTTCACCTTCTCCTTCTCCTTCTTCCACTTCTTCTGATTCACCCTCCAGACTTCACCTACTCCTTCTCCTTCTTCTGCTTCTTCTGCTTCACCCTCCAGACTTCACCTTCTCCTTCTCCTTCTTCTGCTTCTTCTGCTTCGCCCTCCAGACTTCACCTTCTCCTTCTCCTTCTTCTGCTTCTTCTGCTTCACTCTCCTGACTTCACCTTCTCCTTCTCCTTCTTCTACTTCTTCTGATTCACCCTCCAGACTTCACCCTCTCCTTCTCCTTCTTCTGCTTCTTCTGCTTCACCCTCCAGACTTCACCTTCTCTTTCTCCTTCTTCTGCTTCTTCTGCTGCGCTCTCCAGACTTCACCTTCTCCTTCTCCTTCTTCTGCTTCTTCTGATTCACCCTCCAGACTTCACCTTCTCCTTCTCCTTCTTCTACTTCTTCTGATCCACCCTCCTGACTTCACCTTCTCCTTCTCCTTCTTCTGCTTCTTCTGCTTCACCCTCCAGACTTCACCTTCTCCTTCTCCTTCTTCTACTTCTTCTGCTTCACCCTGCAGACTTCACCTTCTCCTTCTCCTTCTTCTGCTTCTTCTGCTTCACCATCCTGACTTCACCTTATCCTTCTCCTTCTTCTACTTATTCTGATTCACCCTCCAGACTTCACCTACTCCTTCTCCTTCTTCTGCTTCTTCTGCTTCACCCTCCAGACTTCACCTTCTCCTTCTCCTTCTTCTGCTTCTTCTGCTTCGCCCTCCAGACTTCACCTTCTCCTTCTCCTTCTTCTGCTTCTTCTGATTCACCCTCCAGACCTCATCTTCTCCTTCTCCTTCTTCTACTTCTTCTGATTCACCCTCCAGACTTCATCTTCTCCTTCTCCTTCTTCTGCTTCTTCTTATTCACCCTCCAGACTTCACCTTCTCCTTCTCCTTCTTCTGCTTCTTCTGATTCACCCTCCAGACTTCACCTTCTCCTTCTCCTTCTTCTGCTTCTTCTGCTTCACCCTCCAGACTTCACCTTCTCCTTCTCCTTCTTCCACTTCTTCTGATTCACCCTCCAGACTTCACCTACTCCTTCTCCTTCTTCTGCTTCTTCTGCTTCACCCTCCAGACTTCACCTTCTCCTTCTCCTTCTTCTGCTTCTTCTGCTTCGCCCTCCAGACTTCACCTTCTCCTTCTCCTTCTTCTGCTTCTTCTGCTTCACTCTCCTGACTTCACCTTCTCCTTCTCCTTCTTCTACTTCTTCTGATTCACCCTCCAGACTTCACCCTCTCCTTCTCCTTCTTCTGCTTCTTCTGCTTCACCCTCCAGACTTCACCTTCTCTTTCTCCTTCTTCTGCTTCTTCTGCTGCGCTCTCCAGACTTCACCTTCTCCTTCTCCTTCTTCTGCTTCTTCTGATTCACCCTCCAGACTTCACCTTCTCCTTCTCCTTCTTCTACTTCTTCTGATCCACCCTCCTGACTTCACCTTCTCCTTCTCCTTCTTCTGCTTCTTCTGCTTCACCCTCCAGACTTCACCTTCTCCTTCTCCTTCTTCTACTTCTTCTGCTTCACCCTGCAGACTTCACCTTCTCCTTCTCCTTCTTCTGCTTCTTCTGCTTCACCATCCTGACTTCACCTTATCCTTCTCCTTCTTCTACTTATTCTGATTCACCCTCCAGACTTCACCTACTCCTTCTCCTTCTTCTGCTTCTTCTGCTTCACCCTCCAGACTTCACCTTCTCCTTCTCCTTCTTCTGCTTCTTCTGCTTCGCCCTCCAGACTTCACCTTCTCCTTCTCCTTCTTCTGCTTCTTCTGCTTCACTCTCCTGACTTCACCTTCTCCTTCTCCTTCTTCTACTTCTTCTGATTCACCCTCCAGACTTCACCCTCTCCTTCTCCTTCTTCTGCTTCTTCTGCTTCACCCTCCAGACTTCACCTTCTCCTTCTCCTTCTTCTGCTTCTTCTGCTTCACCGTCCTGACTTCACCTTCTCCTTCTCCTTCTTCTACTTCTTCTGCTTCAGCCCCCGGACTTCACCTGCTCCTTCTCCTTCTTCTGCTTCTTCTGATTCACCCTCCTAACTTCACCTTCTCCTTCTCCTTCTTCTGCTTCTTCTGATTCACGCTCCTGACTTCACCTTTTCCTTCTCCTTCTTCTGCTTCTTCTGATTCACCCTCCAGACTTCACCTTCTCCTTCTCCTTCCTCTGCTTCTTCTGATTCACCCTCCAGACTTCACCTTCTCCTTCTCCTTCTTCTGCTTCTTCTGATTCACCCTCCAGACCTCACCTTCTCCTTCTCCTTCTTCTACTTCTTCTGATTCACCCTCCAGACTTCATCTTCTCCTTCTCCTTCTTCTGCTTCTTCTGATTCACCCTCCAGACTTCACCTTCTCCTTCTCCTTCTTCTACTTCGTCTGATTCACCCTTCAGACTTCACCTTGTCCTTCTCCTTCTTCTACTTCTTCTGATTCACCCTCCAGTCTTCACCTACTCCTTCTCCTTCTTCTGTTTCTTCTGCTTCACCCTCCAGACTTCCCCTTCTCCTTCTCTTTCTTCTGCTTCTTCTGATTCACCCTCCAGACTTCATCTTCTCCTTCTCCTTCTTCTGATTCTTCTGATTCACCCTCCAGACTTCACCTTCTCCTTCTCCTTCTTCTGCTTCTTCTGATTCACCCTCCTGACTTCACCTTCTCCTTCTCCTTCTTCTACTTCTTCTGCTTCACCCTCCAGACTTCACCTTCTCCTTCTCCTTCTTCTACTTCTTCTGATTCACCCTCCAGACTTCACCTTCTCCTTCTCCTTCTTCTGCTTCTTCTGATTCACCCTCCAGACTTCACCTTCTCCTTCTCCTTATTCTGCTTCTTCTGATTCACCCTCCAGACTTCACCTTCTCCTTCTCCTTCTTCTGCTTCTTCTGATTCACCCTCCAAACTTCACCTTTTCCTTCTCCTTCTTCTGCTTCTTCTGATTCACCCTCCAGACTTCACCTTCTCCTTCTCCTTCTTCTACTTCTTCTGATTCACCCTCCAGACTTCACCTTCTCCTTCTCTTTCTTCTGCTTCTTCTGATTCTCCCTCCAGACTTCACCTTCTCCTTCTCCTTCTTCTGATTCTTCTGATTCACCCTCCAGACTTCACCTTCTCCTTCTCCTTCTTCTGCTTCTTCTGATTCACCCTCCTGACTTCACCTTCTCCTTCTCCTTCTTCTACTTCTTCTGATTCACCCTCCTGACTTCACCTTCTCCTTCTCCTTCTTCTACTTCTTCTGCTTCACCCTCCAGACTTCACCTTCTCCTTCCCCTTCTTCTACTTCTTCTGATTCACCCTCCAGACTTCACCTTCTCCTTCTCCTTCTTCTACTTCTTCTGATTCACCCTCCAGACTTCATTTTCTCCTTCTCCTTCTTCTACTTCTTCTGATTCACCCTCCAGACTTCACCTTCTCCTTCTCCTTATTCTGCTTCTTCTGGTTCACCCTCCAGACTTCAACTTCTCCTTCTCCTTCTTCTGCTTCTTCTGATTCACCCTCCAGACTTCACCTTCTCCTTCTCCTTCTTCTGCTTCTTCTGATTCACCCTCCAGACTTCACCTTCTCCTTCTCCTTCTTCTACTTCTTCTGATTCACCCTCCAGACTTCATCTTCTCCTTCTCCTTCTTCTGCTTCTTCTGATTCACCCTCCAGACTTCACCTTCTCCTTCTCCTTCTTCTACTTCTTCTGATTCACCCTCCAGACTTCACCTTCTCCTTCTCCTTCTTCTGTTTCTTCTGATACACCCTCCAGACTTCACCTTCTCCTTCTCCTTCTTCTACTTCTTCTGATTCACCCTCCAGACTTCACCATCTCCTTCTCCTTCTTCTACTTCTTCGGATTCACCCTCCAGACTTCATCTTCTCCTTCTCCTTCTTCTGCATCTTCTGATTCACCCTCCAGACTTCACCTTCTCCTTCTCCTTCTTCTGCTTCTTCTGATTCACCCTCCAGACTTCACCTTCTCCTTCTCCTTCTTCTACTTCTTCTGATTCACCCTCCAGACTTCACCTTCTCCTTCTCCTTCTTCTCCTTCTTCTGATTCACCCTCCAGTCTTCACATTCTCCTTCTCCTTCTTCTGTTTCTTCTGCTTCAGCCTCCAGACTTCACCTTCTCCTTCTCTTTCTTCTGATTCTTCTGATTCACCCTCCAGACTTCACCTTCTCCTTCTCCTTCTTCTGATTCTTCTGATTCACCCTCCAGACTTCACCTTCTCCTTCTCCTTCTTCTGCTTCTTATGATTCACCCTCCTGGCTTCACCTTCTCCTTCTCCTTCTTCTACTTCTTCTGATTCACCCTCCTGACTTCACCTTCTCCTTCTCCTTCTTCTCCTTCTTCTGCTTCACCCTCCAGACTTCACCTCCTCCTTCTCCTTCTTCTACCTCTTCTGATTCACCCTCCAGACTTCACCTACTCCTTCTCCTTCTTCTGCTTCTTCTGATTCACCCTCCAGACTTCACCTTCTCCTTCTCCTTATTCTGCTTCTTCTGATTCACCCTCCAGACTTCACCTTCTCCTTCTCCTTATTCTGCTTCTTCTGATTCAACCTCCAGACTTCACCTTCTCCTTCTCCTTCTTTTGCTTCTTCTGATTCACCCTCCAGATTTCACCTTCTCCTTCTCCTTCTTCTGTTTCTTCTGATTCGCCCTCCAGACTTCACCTTCTCCTTCTCCTTCTTCTGCTTCTTCTGATTCACCCTCCTGACTTCACCTTCTCCTTCTCCTTCTTCTACTTCTTCTGATTCACCCTCCTGACTTCACCTTCTCCTTCTCCTTCTTCTACTTCTTCTGATTCACCCCAGACTTCACCTTCTCCTTCTCCTTCTTCTACTTCTTCTGATTCACCCTCCAGACTTCACCTTCTCCTTCTCGTTCTTCTGCTTCTTCTGATTCACCCTCCAGACTTCACCTTCTCCTTCTCCTTATTCTGCTTCTTCTGATTCACCCTCCAGACTTCACCTTCTCCTTCTCCTTCTTCTGCTTCTTCTGATTCACCCTCCAGACTTCACCTTCTCCTTCTCCTTCTTCTGCTTCTTCTGATTCACCCTCCAGACATCACCTTCTCCTTCTCCTTCTTCTGCTTCTTCTGATTCACCCTCCAGACTTCACCTTCTCCTTCTCCTTCTTCTACTTCTTCTGATTCACCCTCCAGACTTCACCTTCTCCTTCTCTTTCTTCTGCTTCTTCTGATTCACCCTCCAGACTTCACCTTCTCCTTCTCCTTCTTCTGATTCTTCTGATTCACCCTCCAGACTTCACCTTCTCCTTCTCCTTCTTCTGCTTCTTCTGATTCACCCTCCTGACTTCACCTTCTACTTCTTCTGATTCACCCTCCTGACTTCACCTTCCCCTTCTCCTTCTTCTACTTCTTCTGCTTCACCCTCCAGACTTCACCTTCTCCTTCTCCTTTTTCTACTTCTTCTGATTCACCCTCCAGACTTCACCTTCTCCTTCTCCTTCTTCTACTTCTTCTGATTCACCCTACAGACTTCACCTTCTCCTTCTCCTTCTTCTGCTTCTTCTGATTCACCCTCCAGACTTCACCTTCTCCTTCTCCTTATTCTGCTTCTTCTGTTTCACCCTCCAGACTTCACCTTCTCCTTCTCCTTCTTCTGCTTCTTCTGATTCACCCTCCAGACTTCACCTTCTCCTTCTCCTTCTTCTGCTTCTTCTGATTCACCCTCCAGACTTCACCTTCTCCTTCTCCTTCTTCTACTTCTTCTGATTCACCCTCCAGACTTCACCTTCTCCTTCTCCTTCTTCTGCTTCTTCTGATTCACCCTCCAGACTTCACCTTCTCCTTCTCCTTCGTCTACTTCTTCTGATTCACCCTCCAGACTTCACCTTCTCCTTCTCCTTCTTCTACTTCTTCTGATTCACCCTCCAGACTTCACCTTCTCCTTCTCCTTCTTCTACTTCTTCTGATTCACCCTCCAGTCTTCACCTTCTCCTTCTCCTTCTTCTGTTTCTTCTGCTTCACCCTCCAGACTTCATCTTCTCCTTCTCCTTCTTCTCCTTCTTCTGATTCACCCTCCAGACTTCACCTTCTCCTTCTCCTTCTTCTACTTCTTCTGATTCACCCTCCAGACTTCATCTTCTCCTTCTCCTTCTGCTCCTTCTTCTGATTCACCCTCCAGACTTCACCTTCTCCTTCTCCTTCTTCTGCTTCTTCTGATTCACCCTCCAGACTTCACCTTCTCCTTCTCCTTCTTCTACTTCTTCTGATTCACCCTCCAGACTTCACCTTCTCCTTCTCCTTCTTCTACTTCTTCTGATTCACCCTCTAGTCTTCACCTTCTCCTTCTCCTTCTTCTGTTTCTTCTGCTTCACCCTCCAGACTTCACCTTCTCCTTCTCTTTCTTCTGCTTCTTCTGATTCACCCTCCAGACTTCACCTTCTCCTTCTCCTTCTTCTGATTCTTCTTATTCACCCTCCAGACTTCACCTTCTCCTTCTCCTTCTTCTGCTTCTTCTGATTCACCCTCCAGACCTCACCTTCTCCTTCTCCTTCTTCTACTTCTTCTGATTCACCCTCCTGACTTCACCTTCTCCTTCTCCTTCATCTACTTCTTCTGCTTCACCCTCCAGACTTCACCTTCTCCTTCTCCTTCTTCTACTTCTTCTGATTCACCCTCCAGACTTCACCTTCTCCTTCTCCTTCTTCTACTTCTTCTGATTCACCCTCCAGACTTCACCTTCTCCTTCTCCTTCTTCTGCTTCTTCTGATTCACCCTCCAGACTTCACCTTCTCCTTCTCCTTATTCTGCTTCTTCTGATTCACCCTCCAGACTTCACCTTCTCCTTCTCCTTCTTCTGCTTCTTCTGATTCACCCTCCAGACTTCACCTTCTCCTTCTCCTTCTTCTGCTTCTTCTGATTCACCCTCCAGACTTCACCTTCTCCTTCTCCTTCTTCTACTTCTTCTGATTCACCCTCCAGACTTCACCTTCTCCTTCTCCTTCTTCTGCTTCTTCTGATTCACCCTCCAGACTTCACCTTCTCCTTCTCCTTCGTCTACTTCTTCTGATTCACCCTCCAGACTACACCTTCTCCTTCTCCTTCTTCTACTTCTTCTGATTCACCCTCCAGACTTCACCTTCTCCTTCTCCTTCTTCTGCTTCTTCTGATTCACCCTCCAGACTTCACCTTCTCCTTCTCCTTCTTCTACTTCTTCTGATTCACCCTACAGACTTCATCTTCTCCTTCTCCTTCTTCTGCTTCTTCTGATTCACCCTCCAGACTTCACCTTCTCCTTCTCCTTATTCTGCTTCTTCTGTTTCACCCTCCAGACTTCACCTTCTCCTTCTCCTTCTTCTGCTTCTTCTGATTCACCCTCCAGACTTCACCTTCTCCTTCTCCTTCTTCTGCTTCTTCTGATTCACCCTCCAGACTTCACCTTCTCCTTCTCCTTCTTCTACCTCTTCTGATTCACCCTCCAGACTTCACCTTCTCCTTCTCCTTCTTCTGCTTCTTCTGATTCACCCTCCAGACTTCACCGTCTCCTTCTCCTTCGTCTACTTCTTCTGATTCACCCTCCAGACTTCACCTTCTCCTACTCCTTCTTCTACTTCTTCTGATTCACCCTCCAGACTTCACCTTCTCCTTCTCCTTCTTCTACTTCTTCTGATTCACCCTCCAGTCTTCACCTTCTCCTTCTCCTTCTTCTGTTTCTTCTGCTTCACCCTCCAGACTTCATCTTCTCCTTCTCCTTCTTCTCCTTCTTCTGATTCACCCTCCAGACTTCACCTTCTCCTTCTCCTTCTTCTACTTCTTCTGATTCACCCTCCAGACTTCATCTTCTCCTTCTCCTTCTGCTCCTTCTTCTGATTCACCCTCCAGACTTCACCTTCTCCTTCTCCTTCTTCTGCTTCTTCTGATTCACCCTCCAGACTTCACCTTCTCCTTCTCCTTCTTCTACTTCTTCTGATTCACCCTCCAGACTTCACCTTCTCCTTCTCCTTCTTCTACTTCTTCTGATTCACCCTCCAGTCTTCACCTTCTCCTTCTCCTTCTTCTGTTTCTTCTGCTTCACCCTCCAGACTTCACCTTCTCCTTCTCTTTCTTCTGCTTCTTCTGATTCACCCTCCAGACTTCACCTTCTCCTTCTCCTTCTTCTGATTCTTCTGATTCACCCTCCAGACTTCACCTTCTCCTTCTCCTTCTTCTGCTTCTTCTGATTCACCCTCCAGACCTCACCTTCTCCTTCTCCTTCTTCTACTTCTTCTGATTCACCCTCCTGACTTCACCTTCTCCTTCTCCTTCATCTACTTCTTCTGCTTCACCCTCCAGACTTCACCTTCTCCTTCTCCTTCTTCTACTTCTTCTGATTCACCCTCCAGACTTCACCTTCTCCTTCTCCTTCTTCTACTTCTTCTGATTCACCCTCCAGACTTCACCTTCTCCTTCTCCTTCTTCTGCTTCTTCTGATTCACCCTCCAGACTTCACCTTCTCCTTCTCCTTATTCTGCTTCTTCTGATTCACCCTCCAGACTTCACCTTCTCCTTCTCCTTCTTCTGCTTCTTCTGATTCACCCTCCAGACTTCACCTTCTCCTTCTCCTTCTTCTGCTTCTTCTGATTCACCCTCCAGACTTCACCTTCTCCTTCTCCTTCTTCTACTTCTTCTGATTCACCCTCCAGACTTCACCTTCTCCTTCTCCTTCTTCTGGTTCTTCTGCTTCAGCCTCCAGACTTCACCTTCTCCTTCTCTTTCTTCTGATTCTTCTGATTCACCCTCCAGACTTCACCTTCTCCTTCTCCTTCTTCTGATTCTTCTGATTCACCCTCCAGACTTCACCTTCTCCTTCTCCTTCTTCTGCTTCTTCTGATTCACCCTCCTGGCTTCACCTTCTCCTTCTCCTTCTTCTACTTCTTCTGATTCACCCTCCTGACTTCACCTTCTCCTTCTTCTCCTTCTTCTGCTTCACCCTCCAGACTTCACCTTCTCCTTCTCCTTCTTCTACCTCTTCTGATTCACCCTTCAATACTTCACCTTCTCCTTCTCCTTCTTCTGCTTCTTCTGATTCACCCTCCAGACTTCACCTTCTCCTTCTCCTTATTCTGCTTCTTCTGATTCACCCTCCAGACTTCACCTTCTCCTTCTCCTTATTCTGCTTCTTCTGATTCAACCTCCAGACTTCACCTTCTCCTTCTCCTTCTTCTGCTTCTTCTGATTCACCCTCCAGATTTCACCTTCTCCTTCTCCTTCTTCTGTTTCTTCTGATTCGCCCTCCAGACTTCACCTTCTCCTTCTCCTTCTTCTGCTTCTTCTGATTCACCCTCCTGACTTCACCTTCTCCTTCTCCTTCTTCTACTTCTTCTGATTCACCCTCCTGACTTCACCTTCTCCTTCTCCTTCTTCTACTTCTTCTGCTTCACCCCCCAGACTTCACCTTCTCCTTCTCCTTCTTCTACTTCTTCTGATTCACCCTCCAGACTTCACCTTCTCCTTCTCCTTCTTCTGCTTCTTCTGATTCACCCTCCAGACTTCACCTTCTCCTTCTCCTTTTTCTGCTTCTTCTGATTCACCCTCCAGACTTCACCTTCTCCTTCTCCTTCTTCTGCTTCTTCTGATTCACCCTCCAGACTTCATCTTCTCCTTCTCCTTCTTCTGCTTCTTCTGATTCACCCTCCAGACATCACCTTCTCCTTCTCCTTCTTCTGCTTCCTCTGATTCACCCTCCAGACTTCACCTTCTCCTTCTCCTTCTTCTACTTCTTCTGATTCACCCTCCAGACTTCACCTTCTCCTTCTCTTTCTTCTGCTTCTTCTGATTCACCCTCCAGACTTCACCTTCTCCTTCTCCTTCTTCTGATTCTTCTGATTCACCCTCCAGACTTCACCTTCTCCTTCTCCTTCTTCTGCTTCTTCTGATTCACCCTCCTGACTTCACCTTCTACTTCTTCTGATTCACCCTCCTGACTTCACCTTCTCCTTCTCCTTCTTCTACTTCTTCTGCTTCACCCTCCAGACTTCACCTTCTCCTTCTCCTTTTTCTACTTCTTCTGGTTCACCCTCCAGACTTCACCTTCTCCTTCTCCTTCTTCTACTTCTTCTGATTCACCCTACAGACTTCACCTTCTCCTTCTCCTTCTTCTGCTTCTTCTGATTCACCCTCCAGACTTCACCTTCTCCTTCTCCTTATTCTGCTTCTTCTGTTTCACCCTCCAGACTTCACCTTCTCCTTCTCCTTCTTCTGCTTCTTCTGATTCACCCTCCAGACTTCACCTTCTCCTTCTCCTTCTTCTGCTTCTTCTGATTCACCCTCCAGACTTCATCTTCTCCTTCTCCTTCTTCTACTTCTTCTGATTCACCCTCCAGACTTCACCTTCTCCTTCTCCTTCTTCTGCTTCTTCTGATTCACCCTCCAGACTTCACCTTCTCCTTCTCCTTCGTCTACTTCTTCTGATTCACCCTCCAGACTTCACCTTCTCCTTCTCCTTCTTCTACTTCTTCTGATTCAACCTCCAGACTTCACCTTCTCCTTCTCCTTCTTCTACTTCTTCTGATTCACCCTCCAGTCTTCACCTTCTCCTTCTCCTTCTTCTGTTTCTTCTGCTTCACCCTCCAGACTTCATCTTCTCCTTCTCCTTCTTCTCCTTCTTCTGATTCACCCTCCAGACTTCACCTTCTCCTTCTCCTTCTTCTACTTCTTCTGATTCACCCTCCAGACTTCATCTTCTCCTTCTCCTTCTGCTCCTTCTTCTGATTCACCCTCCAGACTTCACCTTCTCCTTCTCCTTCTTCTGCTTCTTCTGATTCACCCTCCAGACTTCACCTTCTCCTTCTCCTTCTTCTACTTCTTCTGATTCACCCTCCAGACTTCACCTTCTCCTTCTCCTTCTTCTACTTCTTCTGATTCACCCTCCAGTCTTCACCTTCTCCTTCTCCTTCTTCTGTTTCTTCTGCTTCACCCTCCAGACTTCACCTTCTCCTTCTCTTTCTTCTGCTTCTTCTGATTCACCCTCCAGACTTCACCTTCTCCTTCTCCTTCTTCTGATTCTTCTCATTCACCCTCCAGACTTCACCTTCTCCTTCTCCTTCTTCTGCTTCTTCTGATTCACCCTCCAGACCTCACCTTCTCCTTCTCCTTCTTCTACTTCTTCTGATTCACCCTCCTGACTTCACCTTCTCCTTCTCCTTCATCTACTTCTTCTGCTTCACCCTCCAGACTTCACCTTCTCCTTCTCCTTCTTCTAGTTCTTCTGATTCACCCTCCAGACTTCACCTTCTCCTTCTCCTTATTCTGCTTCTTCTGTTTCACCCTCCAGACTTCACCTTCTCCTTCTCCTTCTTCTGCTTCTTCTGATTCACCCTCCAGACTTCACCTTCTCCTTCTCCTTCTTCTGCTTCTTCTGATTCACCCTCCAGACTTCACCTTCTCCTTCTCCTTCTTCTACTTCTTCTGATTCACCCTCCAGACTTCACCTTCTCCTTCTCCTTCTTCTGCTTCTTCTGATTCACCCTCCAGACTTCACCTTCTCCTTCTCCTTCGTCTACTTCTTCTGATTCACCCTCCAGACTACACCTTCTCCTTCTCCTTCTTCTACTTCTTCTGATTCACCCTCCAGACTTAACCTTCTCCTTCTCCTTCTTCTGCTTCTTCTGATTCACCCTCCAGACTTCACCTTCTCCTTCTCCTTCTTCTACTTCTTCTGATTCACCCTACAGACTTCACCTTCTCCTTCTCCTTCTTCTGCTTCTTCTGATTCACCCTCCAGACTTCACCTTCTCCTTCTCCTTATTCTGCTTCTTCTGTTTCACCCTCCAGACTTCACCTTCTCCTTCTCCTTCTTCTGCTTCTTCTGATTCACCCTCCAGACTTCACCTTCTCCTTCTCCTTCTTCTGCTTCTTCTGATTCACCCTCCAGACTTCACCTTCTCCTTCTCCTTCTTCTACTTCTTCTGATTCACCCTCCAGACTTCACCTTCTCCTTCTCCTTCTTCTGCTTCTTCTGATTCACCCTCCAGACTTCACCTTCTCCTTCTCCTTCGTCTACTTCTTCTGATTCACCCTCCAGACTTCACCTTCTCCTTCTCCTTCTTCTACTTCTTCTGATTCACCCTCCAGACTTCACCTTCTCCTTCTCCTTCTTCTACTTCTTCTGATTCACCCTCCAGTCTTCACCTTCTCCTTCTCCTTCTTCTGTTTCTTCTGCTTCACCCTCCAGACTTCATCTTCTCCTTCTCCTTCTTCTCCTTCTTCTGATTCACCCTCCAGACTTCACCTTCTCCTTCTCCTTCTTCTACTTCTTCTGATTCACCCTCCAGACTTCATCTTCTCCTTCTCCTTCTGCTCCTTCTTCTGATTCACCCTCCCGACTTCACCTTCTCCTTCTCCTTCTTCTGCTTCTTCTGATTCACCCTCCAGACTTCACCTTCTCCTTCTCCTTCTTCTACTTCTTCTGATTCACCCTCCAGACTTCACCTTCTCCTTCTCCTTCTTCTACTTCTTCTGATTCACCCTCCAGTCTTCACCTTCTCCTTCTCCTTCTTCTGTTTCTTCTGCTTCACCCTCCAGACTTCACCTTCTCCTTCTCTTTCTTCTGCTTCTTCTGATTCACCCTCCAGACTTCACCTTCTCCTTCTCCTTCTTCTGATTCTTCTGATTCACCCTCCAGACTTCACCTTCTCCTTCTCCTTCTTCTGCTTCTTCTGATTCACCCTCCAGACCTCACCTTCTCCTTCTCCTTCTTCTACTTCTTCTGATTCACCCTCCTGACTTCACCTTCTCCTTCTCCTTCATCTACTTCTTCTGCTTCACCCTCCAGACTTCACCTTCTCCTTCTCCTTCTTCTACTTCTTCTGATTCACCCTCCAGACTTCACCTTCTCCTTCTCCTTCTTCTACTTCTTCTGATTCACCCTCCAGACTTCACCTTCTCCTTCTCCTTCTTCTGCTTCTTCTGATTCACCCTCCAGACTTCACCTTCTCCTTCTCCTTATTCTGCTTCTTCTGATTCACCCTCCAGACTTCACCTTCTCCTTCTCCTTCTTCTGCTTCTTCTGATTCACCCTCCAGACTTCACCTTCTCCTTCTCCTTCTTCTGCTTCTTCTGATTCACCCTCCAGACTTCACCTTCTCCTTCTCCTTCTTCTACTTCTTCTGATTCACCCTCCAGACTTCACCTTCTCCTTCTCCTTCTTCTGCTTCTTCTGATTCACCCTCCAGACTTCACCTTCTCCTTCTCCTTCGTCTACTTCTTCTGATTCACCCTCCAGACTACACCTTCTCCTTCTCCTTCTTCTACTTCTTCTGATTCACCCTCCAGACTTCACCTTCTCCTTGTCCTTCTTCTGTTTCTTCTGCTTCACCCTCCAGACTTCACCTTCTCCTTCTCTTTCTTCTGCTTCTTCTGATTCACCCTCCAGACTTCACCTTCTCCTTCTCCTTCTTCTGATTCTTCTCATTCACCCTCCAGACTTCACCTTCTCCTTCTCCTTCTTCTGCTTCTTCTGATTCACCCTCCAGACCTCACCTTCTCCTTCTCCTTCTTCTACTTCTTCTGATTCACCCTCCTGACTTCACCTTCTCCTTCTCCTTCATCTACTTCTTCTGCTTCACCCTCCAGACTTCACCTTCTCCTTCTCCTTCTTCTACTTCTTCTGATTCACCCTCCAGACTTCACCTTCTCCTTCTCCTTATTCTGCTTCTTCTGTTTCACCCTCCAGACTTCACCTTCTCCTTCTCCTTCTTCTGCTTCTTCTGATTCACCCTCCAGACTTCACCTTCTCCTTCTCCTTCTTCTGCTTCTTCTGATTCACCCTCCAGACCTCACCTTCTCCTTCTCCTTCTTCTACTTCTTCTGATTCACCCTCCAGACTTCACCTTCTCCTTCTCCTTCTTCTGCTTCTTCTGATTCACCCTCCAGACTTCACCTTCTCCTTCTCCTTCGTCTACTTCTTCTGATTCACCCTCCAGACTACACCTTCTCCTTCTCCTTCTTCTACTTCTTCTGATTCACCCTCCAGACTTAACCTTCTCCTTCTCCTTCTTCTGCTTCTTCTGATTCACCCTCCAGACTTCACCTTCTCCTTCTCCTTCTTCTACTTCTTCTGATTCACCCTACAGACTTCACCTTCTCCTTCTCCTTCTTCTGCTTCTTCTGATTCACCCTCCAGACTTCACCTTCTCCTTCTCCTTATTCTGCTTCTTCTGTTTCACCCTCCAGACTTCACCTTCTCCTTCTCCTTCTTCTGCTTCTTCTGATTCACCCTCCAGACTTCACCTTCTCCTTCTCCTTCTTCTGCTTCTTCTGATTCACCCTCCAGACTTCACCTTCTCCTTCTCCTTCTTCTACTTCTTCTGATTCACCCTCCAGACTTCACCTTCTCCTTCTCCTTCTTCTGCTTCTTCGGATTCACCCTCCAGACTTCACCTTCTCCTTCTCCTTCGTCTACTTCTTCTGATTCACCCTCCAGACTTCACCTTCTCCTTCTCCTTCTTCTACTTCTTCTGATTCACCCTCCAGACTTCACCTTCTCCTTCTCCTTCTTCTACTTCTTCTGATTCACCCTCCAGTCTTCACCTTCTCCTTCTCCTTCTTCTGTTTCTTCTGCTTCACCCTCCAGACTTCATCTTCTCCTTCTCCTTCTTCTCCTTCTTCTGATTCACCCTCCAGACTTCACCTTCTCCTTCTCCTTCTTCTACTTCTTCTGATTCACCCTCCAGACTTCATCTTCTCCTTCTCCTTCTGCTCCTTCTTCTGATTCACCCTCCCGACTTCACCTTCTCCTTCTCCTTCTTCTGCTTCTTCTGATTCACCCTCCAGACTTCACCTTCTCCTTCTCCTTCTTCTACTTCTTCTGATTCACCCTCCAGACTTCACCTTCTCCTTCTCCTTCTTCTACTTCTTCTGATTCACCCTCCAGTCTTCACCTTCTCCTTCTCCTTCTTCTGTTTCTTCTGCTTCACCCTCCAGACTTCACCTTCTCCTTCTCTTTCTTCTGCTTCTTCTGATTCACCCTCCAGACTTCACCTTCTCCTTCTCCTTCTTCTGATTCTTCTGATTCACCCTCCAGACTTCACCTTCTCCTTCTCCTTCTTCTGCTTCTTCTGATTCACCCTCCAGACCTCACCTTCTCCTTCTCCTTCTTCTACTTCTTCTGATTCACCCTCCTGACTTCACCTTCTCCTTCTCCTTCATCTACTTCTTCTGCTTCACCCTCCAGACTTCACCTTCTCCTTCTCCTTCTTCTACTTCTTCTGATTCACCCTCCAGACTTCACCTTCTCCTTCTCCTTCTTCTACTTCTTCTGATTCACCCTCCAGACTTCACCTTCTCCTTCTCCTTCTTCTGCTTCTTCTGATTCACCCTCCAGACTTCACCTTCTCCTTCTCCTTCTTCTACTTCTTCTGATTCACCCTACAGACTTCACCTTCTCCTTCTCCTTCTTCTGCTTCTTCTGATTCACCCTCCAGACTTCACCTTCTCCTTCTCCTTATTCTGCTTCTTCTGTTTCACCCTCCAGACTTCACCTTCTCCTTCTCCTTCTTCTGCTTCTTCTGATTCACCCTCCAGACTTCACCTTCTCCTTCTCCTTCTTCTGCTTCTTCTGATTCACCCTCCAGACTTCACCTTCTCCTTCTCCTTCTTCTACTTCTTCTGATTCACCCTCCAGACTTCACCTTCTCCTTCTCCTTCTTCTGCTTCTTCTGATTCACCCTCCAGACTTCACCTTCTCCTTCTCCTTCGTCTACTTCTTCTGATTCACCCTCCAGACTTCACCTTCTCCTTCTCCTTCTTCTACTTCTTCTGATTCACCCTCCAGACTTCACCTTCTCCTTCTCCTTCTTCTACTTCTTCTGATTCACCCTCCAGTCTTCACCTTCTCCTTCTCCTTCTTCTGTTTCTTCTGCTTCACCCTCCAGACTTCATCTTCTCCTTCTCCTTCTTCTCCTTCTTCTGATTCACCCTCCAGACTTCACCTTCTCCTTCTCCTTCTTCTACTTCTTCTGATTCACCCTCCAGACTTCATCTTCTCCTTCTCCTTCTGCTCCTTCTTCTGATTCACCCTCCCGACTTCACCTTCTCCTTCTCCTTCTTCTGCTTCTTCTGATTCACCCTCCAGACTTCACCTTCTCCTTCTCCTTCTTCTACTTCTTCTGATTCACCCTCCAGACTTCACCTTCTCCTTCTCCTTCTTCTACTTCTTCTGATTCACCCTCCAGTCTTCACCTTCTCCTTCTCCTTCTTCTGTTTCTTCTGCTTCACCCTCCAGACTTCACCTTCTCCTTCTCTTTCTTCTGCTTCTTCTGATTCACCCTCCAGACTTCACCTTCTCCTTCTCCTTCTTCTGATTCTTCTGATTCACCCTCCAGACTTCACCTTCTCCTTCTCCTTCTTCTGCTTCTTCTGATTCACCCTCCAGACCTCACCTTCTCCTTCTCCTTCTTCTACTTCTTCTGATTCACCCTCCTGACTTCACCTTCTCCTTCTCCTTCATCTACTTCTTCTGCTTCACCCTCCAGACTTCACCTTCTCCTTCTCCTTCTTCTACTTCTTCTGATTCACCCTCCAGACTTCACCTTCCCCTTCTCCTTCTTCTACTTCTTCTGATTCACCCTCCAGACTTCACCTTCTCCTTCTCCTTCTTCTGCTTCTTCTGATTCACCCTCCAGACTTCACCTTCTCCTTCTCCTTATTCTGCTTCTTCTGATTCACCCTCCAGACTTCACCTTCTCCTTCTCCTTCTTCTGCTTCTTCTGATTCACCCTCCAGACTTCACCTTCTCCTTCTCCTTCTTCTGCTTCTTCTGATTCACCCTCCAGACTTCACCTTCTCCTTCTCCTTCTTCTACTTCTTCTGATTCACCCTCCAGACTTCACCTTCTCCTTCTCCTTCTTCTGCTTCTTCTGATTCACCCTCCAGACTTCACCTTCTCCTTCTCCTTCGTCTACTTCTTCTGATTCACCCTCCAGACTACACCTTCTCCTTCTCCTTCTTCTACTTCTTCTGATTCACCCTCCAGACTTCACCTTCTCCTTGTCCTTCTTCTGTTTCTTCTGATTCACCCTCCAGACTTCATCTTCTCATTCTCCTTCTTCTACTTCTTCTGATTCACCCTCCAGACTTCACCTTCTCCTTCTCCTTCTTCTACTTCTTCTGATTCACCCTCCAGACTTCATCTTCTCCTTCTCCTTCTTCTGCTTCTTCTGATTCACCCTCCAGACTTCACCTTCTCCTTCTCCTTCTTCTGCTTCTTCTGATTCACCCTCCAGACTTCAACTTCTCCTTCTCCTTCTTCTACTTCTTCTGATTCACCCTCCAGACTTCACCTTCTCCTTCTCCTTCTTCTACTTCTTCTGATTCACCCTCCAGTCTTCACCTTCTCCTTCTCCTTCTTCTGTTTCTTCTGCTTCACCCTCCAGACTTCACCTTCTCCTTCTCTTTCTTCTGCTTCTTCTGATTCACCCTCCAGACTTCACCTTCTCCTTCTCCTTCTTCTGATTCTTCTGATTCACCCTCCAGACTTCACCTTCTCCTTCTCCTTCTTCTGCTTCTTCTGATTCACCCTCCAGACCTCACCTTCTCCTTCTCCTTCTTCTACTTCTTCTGATTCACCCTCCTGACTTCACCTTCTCCTTCTCCTTCATCTACTTCTTCTGCTTCACCCTCCAGACTTCACCTTCTCCTTCTCCTTCTTCTACTTCTTCTGATTCACCCTCCAGGCTTCACCTTCTCCTTCTCCTTCTTCTACTTCTTCTGATTCACCCTCCAGACTTCACCTTCTCCTTCTCCTTCTTCTGCTTCTTCTGATTCACCCTCCAGACTTCACCTTCTCCTTCTCCTTATTCTGCATCTTCTGATTCACCCTCCAGACTTCACCTTCTCCTTCTCCTTCTTCTGCTTCTTCTGATTCACCCTCCAGACTTCACCTTCTCCTTCTCCTTCTTCTGCTTCTTCTGATTCACCCTCCAGACTTCACCTTCTCCTTCTCCTTCTTCTACTTCTTCTGATTCACCCTCCAGACTTCACCTTCTCCTTCTCCTTGTTCTGCTTCTTCTGATTCACCCTCCAGACTTCACCTTCTCCTTCTCCTTCGTCTACTTCTTCTGATTCACCCTCCAGACTACACCTTCTCCTTCTCCTTCTTCTACTTCTTCTGATTCACCCTCCAGACTTCACCTTCTCCTTCTCCTTCTTCTGTTTCTTCTGATTCACCCTCCAGACTTCATCTTCTCATTCTCCTTCTTCTACTTCTTCTGATTCACCCTCCAGACTTCACCTTCTCCTTCTCCTTCTTCTACTTCTTCTGATTCACCCTCCAGACTTCATCTTCTCCTTCTCCTTCTTCTGCTTCTTCTGATTCACCCTCCAGACTTCACCTTCTCCTTCTCCTTCTTCTGCTTCTTCTGATTCACCCTCCAGACTTCAACTTCTCCTTCTCCTTCTTCTACTTCTTCTGATTCACCCTCCAGACTTCACCTTCTCCTTCTCCTTCTTCTACTTCTTCTGATTCACCCTCCAGTCTTCACCTTCTCCTTCTCCTTCTTCTGTTTCTTCTGCTTCACCCTCCAGACTTTACCTTCTCCTTCTCTTTCTTCTGCTTCTTCTGATTCACCCTCCAGACTTCACCTTCTCCTTCTCCTTCTTCTGATTCTTCTGATTCACCCTCCAGACTTCACCTTCTCCTTCTCCTTCTTCTGCTTCTTCTGATTCACCCTCCTGACTTCACCTTCTCCTTCTCCTTCTTCTACTTCTTCTGATTCACCCTCCTGACTTCACCTTCTCCTTCTCCTTCTTCTACTTCTTCTGCTTCACCCTCCAGACTTCACCTTCTCCTTCTTCTACTTCTACTGATTCACCCTCCAGACTTCACCTTCTCCTTCTCCTTCTTCTGCTTCTTCTGATTCACCCTCCAGACTTCACCTTCTCCTTCTCCTTATTCTGCTTCTTCTGTTTCACCCTCCAGACTTCACCTTCTCCTTCTCCTTCTTCTGCTTCTTCTGATTCACCCTCCAGACTTCACCTTCTCCTTCTCCTTCTTCTGCTTCTTCTGATTCACCCTCCAGACTTCACCTTCTCCTTCTCCTTCTTCTACTTCTTCTGATTCACCCTCCAGACTTCACCTTCTCCTTCTCCTTCTTCTGCTTCTTCTGATTCACCCTCCAGACTTCACCTTCTCCTTCTCCTTCGTCTACTTCTTCTGATTCACCCTCCAGACTACACCTTCTCCTTCTCCTTCTTCTACTTCTTCTGATTCACCCTCCAGACTTCACCTTCTCCTTCTCCTTCTTCTACTTCTTCTGATTCACCCTCCAGACTTCATCTTCTCCTTCACCTTCTTCTCCTTCTTCTGATTCACCCTCCAGACTTCACCTTCTCCTTCTCCTTCTTCTGCTTCTTCTGATTCACCCTCCAGACTTCACCTTCTCCTTCTCCTTCTTCTACTTCTTCTGATTCACCCTCCAGACTTCACCTTCTCCTTCTCCTTCTTCTACTTCTTCTGATTCACCCTCCAGTCTTCACCTTCTCCTTCTCCTTCTTCTGTTTCTTCTGCTTCACCCTCCAGACTTCACCTTCTCCTTCTCTTTCTTCTGCTTCTTCTGATTCACCCTCCAGACTTCACCTTCTCCTTCTCCTTCTTCTGATTCTTCTTATTCACCCTCCAGACTTCACCTTCTCCTTCTCCTTCTTCTGCTTCTTCTGATTCACCCTCCAGACCTCACCTTCTCCTTCTCCTTCTTCTACTTCTTCTGATTCACCCTCCTGACTTCACCTTCTCCTTCTCCTTCATCTACTTCTTCTGCTTCACCCTCCAGACTTCACCTTCTCCTTCTCCTTCTTCTACTTCTTCTGATTCACCCTCCAGACTTCACCTTCTCCTTCTCCTTCTTCTACTTCTTCTGATTCACCCTCCAGACTTCACCTTCTCCTTCTCCTTCTTCTACTTCTTCTGATTCACCCTCCAGACTTCACCTTCTCCTTCTCCTTCTTCTGCTTCTTCTGATTCACCCTCCAGACTTCACCTTCTCCTTCTCCTTATTCTGCTTCTTCTGATTCACCCTCCAGACTTCACCTTCTCCTTCTCCTTCTTCTGCTTCTTCTGATTCACCCTCCAGACTTCATCTCCTTCTCCTTCTTCTGCTTCTTCTGATTCACCCTCCAGACTTCACCTTCTCCTTCTCCTTATTCTACTTCTTCTGATTCACCCTCCAGACTTCACCTTCTCCTTCTCCTTCTTCTGCTTCTTCTGATTCACCCTCCAGACTTCACCTTCTCCTTCTCCTTCGTCTACTTCTTCTGATTCACCCTCCAGACTACACCTTCTCCTTCTCCTTCTTCTACTTCTTCTGATTCACCCTCCAGACTTCACCTTCTCCTTCTCCTTCTTCTCTTTCTTCTGATTCACCCTCCAGACTTCATCTTCTCCTTCTCCTTCTTCTACTTCTTCTGATTCACCCTCCAGACTTCACCTTCTCCTTCTCCTTCTTCTACTTCTTCTGATTCACCCTCCAGACTTCATCTTCTCCTTCTCCTTCTTCTGCTTCTTCTGATTCACCCTCCAGACTTCACCTTCTCCTTCTCCTTCTTCTGCTTCTTCTGATTCACCCTCCAGACTTCACCTTCTCCTTCTCCTTCTTCTACTTCTTCTGATTCACCCTCCAGTCTTCACCTTCTCCTTCTCCTTCTTCTGTTTCTTCTGCTTCACCCTGCAGACTTCACCTTCTCCTTCTCCTTCTTCTGCTTCTTCTGCTTCACACTCCAGACTTCACCTTCTCCTTCTCCTTCTTCTGCTTCTTCTGCTGCGCCCTCCAGGCTTCACCTTCTCCTTCTCCTTCTTCTGCTTCTTCTGCTTCACCGTCCTGACTTCACCTTCTCCTTCTCCTTCTTCTACTTCTTCTGCTACACCCCCCTGACTTCACCTGCTCCTTCTCCTTCTTCTGCTTCTTCTGATTCACCCTCCTAAATTCACCTTCTCCTTCTCCTTCTTCTGCTTCTTCTGATTCACCCTCCTGACTTCACCTGCTCCTTCTCCTTCTTCTGCTTCTTCTGATTCACCCTCCAGACTTCACCTTCTCCTTCTCCTTCTTCTGCTTCTTCTGATTCACCCTCCAGACTTCACCTTCTCCTTCTCCTTCTTCTGGTTCTTCTGCTTCACCCTCCAGACTTCACCTTCTCCTTCTCCTTCTTCTGCTTCTTCTGCTTCACCCTCCTGACTTCACCTTCTCCTTCTCCTTCTTCTACTTCTTCTGATTCACCCTCCAGACTTCACCTACTCCTTCTCCTTCTTCTGCTTCTTCTGCTTCACCCTCCAGACTTCACCTTCTCCTTCTCCTTCTTCTGCTTCTTCTGCTTCGCCCTCCAGACTTCACCTTCTCCTTCTCCGTCTTCTGCTTCTTCTGCTTCACTCTCCTGACTTCACCTTCTCCTTCTCCTTCTTCTACTTCTTCTGATTCACCCTCCAGACTTCACCCTCTCCTTCTCCTTCTTCTGCTTCTTCTGCTTCACCCTCCAGACTTCACCTTCTCTTTCTCCTTCTTCTGCTTCTTCTGCTGCGCCCTCCAGACTTCACCTTCTCCTTCTCCTTCTTCTGCTTCTTCTGATTCACCCTCCAGACTTCACCTTCTCCTTCTCCTTCTTCTACTTCTTCTGATCCACCCTCCTGACTTCACCTACTCCTTCTCCTTCTTCTGCTTCTTCTGCTTCACCCTCCAGACTTCAACTTCTCCTTCTCCTTCTTCTTCTTCTTCTGCTTCACCCACCAGACTTCACCTTCTCCTTCTCCTTCTTCTGCTTCTTCTGCTTCACCCTCCTGACTTCACCTTATCCTTCTCCTTCTTCTACTTCTTCTGATTCACCCTCCAGACTTCACCTACTCCTTCTCCTTCTTCTGCTTCTTCTGCTTCACCCTCCAGACTTCACCTTCTCCTTCTCCTTCTTCTGCTTCTTCTGCTTCGCCCTCCAGACTTCACCTTCTCCTTCTCCTTCTTCTGCTTCTTCTGCTTCACTCTCCTGACTTCACCTTCTCCTTCTCCTTCTTCTACTTCTTCTGATTCACCCTCCAGACATCACCCTCTCCTTCTCCTCCTTCTGCTTCTTCTGCTTCACCCTCCAGACTTCACCTTCTCCTTCTCCTTCTTCTGCTTCTTCTGCTTCACCGTCCTGACTTCACCTTCTCCTTCTCCTTCTTCTACTTCTTCTGCTTCACCCCCCTGACTTCACCTGCTCCTTCTCCTTCTTCTGCTTCTTCTGATTCACCCTTCTAACTTCACCTTCTCCTTCTCCTTCTTCTGCTTCTTCTGATTCACCCTCCAGACTTCATCTTCTCCTTCTCCTTCTTCTACTTCGTCTGATTCACCCTCCAGACTTCACCTTCTCCTTCTTCTTCTTCTACTTCTTCTGATTCACCCTCCAGTCTTCACCTACTCCTTCTCCTTCTTCTGTTTCTTCTGCTTCACCCTCCAGACTTCACCTTCTCCTTCTCTTTCTTCTGCTTCTTCTGATTCACCCTCCAGACTTCATCTTCTCCTTCTCCTTCTTCTGATTCTTCTGATTCACCCTCCAGACTTCACCTTCTCCTTCTCCTTCTTCTGCTTCTTCTGATTCACCCTCCTGACTTCACCTTCTCCTTCTCCTTCTTCTACTTCTTCTGCTTCACCCTCCAGACTTCACCTTCTCCTTCTCCTTCTTCTACTTCTTCTGATTCACCCTCCAGACTTCACCTTCTCCTTCTCCTTCTTCTACTTCTTCTGATTCACCCTCCAGACTTCACCTTCTCCTTCTCCTTCTTCTGCTTCTTCTGATTCACCCTCCAGACTTCACCTTCTCCTTCTCCTTCGTCTACTTCTTCTGATTCACCCTCCAGACTACACCTTCTCCTTCTCCTTCTTCTACTTCTTCTGATTCACCCTCCAGACTTCACCTTCTCCTTCTCCTTCTTCTCTTTCTTCTGATTCACCCTCCAGACTTCACCTTCTCCTTCTCCTTATTCTGCTTCTTCTGATTCACCCTCCAGACTTCACCTTCTCCTTCTCCTTCTTCTGCTTCTTCTGATTCACCCTCCAGACTTCACCTTCTCCTTCTCCTTCTTCTGCTTCTTCTGATTCACCCTCCAGACTTCACCTTCTCCTTCTCCTTCTTCTACTTCTTCTGATTCACCCTCCAGACTTCACCTTCTCCTTCTCCTTCTTCTGCTTCTTCTGATTCACCCTCCAGACTTCACCTTCTCCTTCTCCTTCGTCTACTTCTTCTGATTCACCCTCCAGACTACACCTTCTCCTTCTCCTTCTTCTACTTCTTCTGATTCAACCTCCAGACTTCACCTTCTCCTTCTCCTTCTTCTGTTTCTTCTGATTCACCCTCCAGACTTCATCTTCTCATTCTCCTTCTTCTACTTCTTCTGATTCACCCTCCAGACTTCACCTTCTCCTTCTCCTTCTTCTACTTCTTCTGATTCACCCTCCAGACTTCATCTTCTCCTTCTCCTTCTTCTGCTTCTTCTGATTCACCCTCCAGACTTCACCTTCTCCTTCTGCTTCTTCTGCTTCTTCTGATTCACCCTCCAGACTTCAACTTCTCCTTCTCCTTCTTCTACTTCTTCTGATTCACCCTCCAGACTTCACCTTCTCCTTCTCCTTCTTCTACTTCTTCTGATTCACCCTCCAGTCTTCACCTTCTCCTTCTCCTTCTTCTGTTTCTTCTGCTTCACCCTCCAGACTTCACCTTCTCCTTCTCTTTCTTCTGCTTCTTCTGATTCACCCTCCAGACTTCACCTTCTCCTTCTCCTTCTTCTGATTCTTCTGATTCACCCTCCAGACTTCACCTTCTCCTTCTCCTTCTTCTGCTTCTTCTGATTCACCCTCCTGACTTCACCTTCTCCTTCTCCTTCTTCAACTTCTTCTGATTCACCCTCCTGACTTCACCTTCTCCTTCTCCTTCTTCTACTTCTTCTGCTTCACCCTCCAGACTTAGCTTCTCCTTCTCCTTCTTCTACTTCTTCTGATTCACCCTCCAGACTTCACCTTCTCCTTCTCCTTCTTCTGCTTCTTCTGATTCACCCTCCAGACTTCACCTTCTCCTTCTCCTTATTCTGCTTCTTCTGTTTCACCCTCCAGACTTCACCTTCTCCTTCTCCTTCTTCTGCTTCTTCTGATTCACCCTCCAGACTTCACCTTCTCCTTCTCCTTCTTCTGCTTCTTCTGATTCACCCTCCAGACTTCACCTTCTCCTTCTCCTTCTTCTACTTCTTCTGATTCACCCTCCAGACTTCACCTTCTCCTTCTCCTTCTTCTGCTTCTTCTGATTCACCCTCCAGACTTCACCTTCTCCTTCTCCTTCGTCTACTTCTTCTGATTCACCCTCCAGACTACACCTTCTCCTTCTCCTTCTTCTACTTCTTCTGATTCACCCTCCAGACTTCACCTTCTCCTTCTCCTTCTTCTACTTCTTCTGATTCACCCTCCAGACTTCATCTTCTCCTTCTCCTTCTTCTCCTTCTTCTGATTCACCCTCCAGACTTCACCTTCTCCTTCTCCTTCTTCTGCTTCTTCTGATTCACCCTCCAGACTTCACCTTCTCCTTCTCCTTCTTCTACTTCTTCTGATTCACCCTCGAGACTTCACCTTCTCCTTCTCCTTCTTCTACTTCTTCTGATTCACCCTCCAGTCTTCACCTTCTCCTTCTCCTTCTTCTGTTTCTTCTGCTTCACCCTCCAGACTTCACCTTCTCCTTCTCTTTCTTCTGCTTCTTCTGATTCACCCTCCAGACTTCACCTTCTCCTTCTCCTTCTTCTGATTCTTCTGATTCACCCTCCAGACTTCACCTTCTCCTTCTCCTTCTTCTGCTTCTTCTGATTCACCCTCCAGACCTCACCTTCTCCTTCTCCTTCTTCTACTTCTTCTGATTCACCCTCCTGACTTCACCTTCTCCTTCTCCTTCATCTACTTCTTCTGCTTCACCCTCCAGACATCACCTTCTCCTTCTCCTTCTTCTACTTCTTCTGATTCACCCTCCAGACTTCACCTTCTCCTTCTCCTTCTTCCACTTCTTCTGATTCACCCTCCAGACTTCACCTTCTCCTTCTCCTTCTTCTGCTTCTTCTGATTCACCCTCCAGACTTTACCTTCTCCTTCTCCTTATTCTGCTTCTTCTGATTCACCCTCCAGACTTCACCTTCTCCTTCTCCTTCTTCTGCTTCTTCTGATTCACCCTCCAGACTTCACCTTCTCCTTCTCCTTCTTCTGCTTCTTCTGATTCACCCTCCGGACTTCACCTTCTCCTTCTCCATCTTCTACTTCTTCTGATTCACCCTCCAGACTTCACCTTCTCCTTCTCCTTCTTCTGCTTCTTCTGATTCACCCTCCAGACTTCACCTTCTCCTTCTCCTTCGTCTACTTCTTCTGATTCACCCTCCAGACTACACCTTCTCCTTCTCCTTCTTCTACTTCTTCTGATTCACCCTCCAGACTTCACCTTCTCCTTCTCCTTCTTCTCTTTCTTCTGATTCACCCTCCAGACTTCATCTTCTCCTTCTCCTTCTTCTACTTCTTCTGATTCACCCTCCAGACTTCACCTTCTCCTTCTCCTTCTTCTACTTCTTCTGATTCACCCTCCAGACTTCATCTTCTCCTTCTCCTTCTTCTGCTTCTTCTGATTCACCCTCCAGACTTCACCTTCTCCTTCTCCTTCTTCTGCTTCTTCTGATTCACCCTCCAGACTTCAACTTCTCCTTCTCCTTCTTCTACTTCTTCTGATTCACCCTCCAGACTTCACCTTCTCCTTCTCCTTCTTCTACTTCTTCTGATTCACCCTCCAGTCTTCACCTTCTCCTTCTCCTTCTTCTGTTTCTTCTGCTTCACCCTCCAGACTTCACCTTCTCCTTCTCCTTCTTCTGCTTCTTCTGCTTCACACTCCAGACTTCACCTTCTCCTTCTCCTTCTTCTGCTTCTTCTGCTTCACCGTCCTGACTTCACCTTCTCCTTCTCCTTCTTCTACTTCTTCTGCTACACCCCCCTGACTTCACCTGCTCCTTCTCCTTCTTCTGCTTCTTCTGATTCACCCTCCTAAATTCACCTTCTCCTTCTCCTTCTTCTGCTTCTTCTGATTCACCCTCCTGACTTCACCTTCTCCTTCTCCTTCTTCTGCTTCTTCTGATTCACCCTCCAGACTTCACCTTCTCCTTCTCCTTCTTCTGCTTCTTCTGATTCACCCTCCAGACTTCACCTTCTCCTTCTCCTTCTTCTGCTTCTTCTGCTTCACCCTCCAGACTTCACCTTCTCCTTCTCCTTCTTCTGCTTCTTCTGCTTCACCCTCCTGACTTCACCTTCTCCTTCTCCTTCTTCTACTTCTTCTGATTCACCCTCCAGACTTCACCTACTCCTTCTCCTTCTTCTGCTTCTTCTGCTTCACCCTCCAGACTTCACCTTCTCCTTCTCCTTCTTCTGCTTCTTCTGCTTCGCCCTCCAGACTTCACCTTCTCCTTCTCCTTCTTCTGCTTCTTCTGCTTCACTCTCCTGACTTCACCTTCTCCTTCTCCTTCTTCTACTTCTTCTGATTCACCCTCCAGACTTCACCTACTCCTTCTCCTTCTTCTGCTTCTTCTGCTTCACCCTCCAGACTTCACCTTCTCCTTCTCCTTCTTCTGCTTCTTCTGCTTCGCCCTCCAGACTTCACCTTCTCCTTCTCCTTCTTCTGCTTCTTCTGCTTCACCCTCCAGACTTCACCCTCTCCTTCTCCTTCTTCTGCTTCTTCTGCTTCACCCTCCAGACTTCACCTTCTCCTTCAATTCTTCTGCTTCTTCTGCTTCACCGTCCTGACTTCACCTTCTCCTTCTCCTTCTTCTACTTCTTCTGCTTCACCCCCCTGACTTCACCTGCTCCTTCTCCTTCTTCTGCTTCTTCTGATTCACCCTCCTAACTTCACCTTCTCCTTCTCCTTCTTCTGCTTCTTCTGATTCACCCTCCAGACTTCACCTTCTCCTTCTCCTTCTTCTACTTCGTCTGATTCACCCTCCAGACTTCACCTTCTCCTTCTCCTTCTTCTACTTCTTCTGATTCACCCTCCAGACTTCACCTTCTCCTTCTCCTTCTTCTGCTTCTTCTGATTCACCCTCCAGACTTCACCTTCTCCTTCTCCTTCTTCTACTTCGTCTGATTCACCCTCCAGACTTCACCTTCTCCTTCTCCTTCTTCTACTTCTTCTGATTCACCCTCCAGACTTCACCTTCTCCTTCTCCTTCTTTTACTTCTTCTGATTCACCCTCCAGACTTCACCTTCTCCTTCTCCTTCTTCTACTTCTTCTGATTCACCCTCCTGACTTCACCTTCTCCTTCTCCTTCATCTACTTCTTCTGCTTCACCCTCCAGACATCACCTTCTCCTTCTCCTTCTTCTACTTCTTCTGATTCACCCTCCAGACTTCACCTTCTCCTTCTCCTTCTTCCACTTCTTCTGATTCACCCTCCAGACTTCACCTTCTCCTTCTCCTTCTTCTGCTTCTTCTGATTCACCCTCCAGACTTTACCTTCTCCTTCTCCTTATTCTGCTTCTTCTGATTCACCCTCCAGACTTCACCTTCTCCTTCTCCTTCTTCTGCTTCTTCTGATTCACCCTCCAGACTTCACCTTCTCCTTCTCCTTCTTCTGCTTCTTCTGATTCACCCTCCGGACTTCACCTTCTCCTTCTCCATCTTCTACTTCTTCTGATTCACCCTCCAGACTTCACCTTCTCCTTCTCCTTCTTCTGCTTCTTCTGATTCACCCTCCAGACTTCACCTTCTCCTTCTCCTTCGTCTACTTCTTCTGATTCACCCTCCAGACTACACCTTCTCCTTCTCCTTCTTCTACTTCTTCTGATTCACCCTCCAGACTTCACCTTCTCCTTCTCCTTCTTCTCTTTCTTCTGATTCACCCTCCAGACTTCATCTTCTCCTTCTCCTTCTTCTACTTCTTCTGATTCACCCTCCAGACTTCACCTTCTCCTTCTCCTTCTTCTACTTCTTCTGATTCACCCTCCAGACTTCATCTTCTCCTTCTCCTTCTTCTGCTTCTTCTGATTCACCCTCCAGACTTCACCTTCTCCTTCTCCTTCTTCTGCTTCTTCTGATTCACCCTCCAGACTTCAACTTCTCCTTCTCCTTCTTCTACTTCTTCTGATTCACCCTCCAGACTTCACCTTCTCCTTCTCCTTCTTCTACTTCTTCTGATTCACCCTCCAGTCTTCACCTTCTCCTTCTCCTTCTTCTGTTTCTTCTGCTTCACCCTCCAGACTTCACCTTCTCCTTCTCCTTCTTCTGCTTCTTCTGCTTCACACTCCAGACTTCACCTTCTCCTTCTCCTTCTTCTACTTCTTCTGATTCACCCTCCTGACTTCACCTTCTCCTTCTCCTTCATCTACTTCTTCTGCTTCACCCTCCAGACATCACCTTCTCCTTCTCCTTCTTCTACTTCTTCTGATTCACCCTCCAGACTTCACCTTCTCCTTCTCCTTCTTCCACTTCTTCTGATTCACCCTCCAGACTTCACCTTCTCCTTCTCCTTCTTCTGCTTCTTCTGATTCACCCTCCAGACTTTACCTTCTCCTTCTCCTTATTCTGCTTCTTCTGATTCACCCTCCAGACTTCACCTTCTCCTTCTCCTTCTTCTGCTTCTTCTGATTCACCCTCCAGACTTCACCTTCTCCTTCTCCTTCTTCTGCTTCTTCTGATTCACCCTCCGGACTTCACCTTCTCCTTCTCCATCTTCTACTTCTTCTGATTCACCCTCCAGACTTCACCTTCTCCTTCTCCTTCTTCTGCTTCTTCTGATTCACCCTCCAGACTTCACCTTCTCCTTCTCCTTCGTCTACTTCTTCTGATTCACCCTCCAGACTACACCTTCTCCTTCTCCTTCTTCTACTTCTTCTGATTCACCCTCCAGACTTCACCTTCTCCTTCTCCTTCTTCTCTTTCTTCTGATTCACCCTCCAGACTTCATCTTCTCCTTCTCCTTCTTCTACTTCTTCTGATTCACCCTCCAGACTTCACCTTCTCCTTCTCCTTCTTCTACTTCTTCTGATTCACCCTCCAGACTTCATCTTCTCCTTCTCCTTCTTCTGCTTCTTCTGATTCACCCTCCAGACTTCACCTTCTCCTTCTCCTTCTTCTGCTTCTTCTGATTCACCCTCCAGACTTCAACTTCTCCTTCTCCTTCTTCTACTTCTTCTGATTCACCCTCCAGACTTCACCTTCTCCTTCTCCTTCTTCTACTTCTTCTGATTCACCCTCCAGTCTTCACCTTCTCCTTCTCCTTCTTCTGTTTCTTCTGCTTCACCCTCCAGACTTCACCTTCTCCTTCTCCTTCTTCTGCTTCTTCTGCTTCACACTCCAGACTTCACCTTCTCCTTCTCCTTCTTCTGCTTCTTCTGCTTCACCGTCCTGACTTCACCTTCTCCTTCTCCTTCTTCTACTTCTTCTGCTACACCCCCCTGACTTCACCTGCTCCTTCTCCTTCTTCTGCTTCTTCTGATTCACCCTCCTAAATTCACCTTCTCCTTCTCCTTCTTCTGCTTCTTCTGATTCACCCTCCTGACTTCACCTTCTCCTTCTCCTTCTTCTGCTTCTTCTGATTCACCCTCCAGACTTCACCTTCTCCTTCTCCTTCTTCTGCTTCTTCTGATTCACCCTCCAGACTTCACCTTCTCCTTCTCCTTCTTCTGCTTCTTCTGCTTCACCCTCCAGACTTCACCTTCTCCTTCTCCTTCTTCTGCTTCTTCTGCTTCACCCTCCTGACTTCACCTTCTCCTTCTCCTTCTTCTACTTCTTCTGATTCACCCTCCAGACTTCACCTACTCCTTCTCCTTCTTCTGCTTCTTCTGCTTCACCCTCCAGACTTCACCTTCTCCTTCTCCTTCTTCTGCTTCTTCTGCTTCGCCCTCCAGACTTCACCTTCTCCTTCTCCTTCTTCTGCTTCTTCTGCTTCACTCTCCTGACTTCACCTTCTCCTTCTCCTTCTTCTACTTCTTCTGATTCACCCTCCAGACTTCACCTACTCCTTCTCCTTCTTCTGCTTCTTCTGCTTCACCCTCCAGACTTCACCTTCTCCTTCTCCTTCTTCTGCTTCTTCTGCTTCGCCCTCCAGACTTCACCTTCTCCTTCTCCTTCTTCTGCTTCTTCTGCTTCACCCTCCAGACTTCACCCTCTCCTTCTCCTTCTTCTGCTTCTTCTGCTTCACCCTCCAGACTTCACCTTCTCCTTCAATTCTTCTGCTTCTTCTGCTTCACCGTCCTGACTTCACCTTCTCCTTCTCCTTCTTCTACTTCTTCTGCTTCACCCCCCTGACTTCACCTGCTCCTTCTCCTTCTTCTGCTTCTTCTGATTCACCCTCCTAACTTCACCTTCTCCTTCTCCTTCTTCTGCTTCTTCTGATTCACCCTCCAGACTTCACCTTCTCCTTCTCCTTCTTCTACTTCGTCTGATTCACCCTCCAGACTTCACCTTCTCCTTCTCCTTCTTCTACTTCTTCTGATTCACCCTCCAGACTTCACCTTCTCCTTCTCCTTCTTCTGCTTCTTCTGATTCACCCTCCAGACTTCACCTTCTCCTTCTCCTTCTTCTACTTCGTCTGATTCACCCTCCAGACTTCACCTTCTCCTTCTCCTTCTTCTACTTCTTCTGATTCACCCTCCAGACTTCACCTTCTCCTTCTCCTTCTTTTACTTCTTCTGATTCACCCTCCAGACTTCACCTTCTCCTTCTCCTTCTTCTACTTCTTCTGATTCACCCTCCAGACTTCACCTTCTCCTTCTCCTTCTTCTGCTTCTTCTGATTCACCCTCCAGACTTCACCTTCTCCTTCTCCTTATTCTGCTTCTTCTGATTCACCCTCCAGACTTCAACTTCTCCTTCTCCTTCTTCTACTTCTTCTGATTCACCCTCCAGACTTCACCTTCTCCTTCTCCTTCTTCTACTTCTTCTGATTCACCCTCCAGTCTTCACCTTCTCCTTCTCCTTCTTCTGTTTCTTCTGCTTCACCCTGCAGACTTCACCTTCTCCTTCTCCTTCTTCTGCTTCTTCTGCTTCACACTCCAGACTTCACCTTCTCCTTCTCCTTCTTCTGCTTCTTCTGCTGCGCCCTCCAGGCTTCACCTTCTCCTTCTCCTTCTTCTGCTTCTTCTGCTTCACCGTCCTGACTTCACCTTCTCCTTCTCCTTCTTCTACTTCTTCTGCTACACCCCCCTGACTTCACCTGCTCCTTCTCCTTCTTCTGCTTCTTCTGATTCACCCTCCTAAATTCACCTTCTCCTTCTCCTTCTTCTGCTTCTTCTGATTCACCCTCCTGACTTCACCTGCTCCTTCTCCTTCTTCTGCTTCTTCTGATTCACCCTCCAGACTTCACCTTCTCCTTCTCCTTCTTCTGCTTCTTCTGATTCACCCTCCAGACTTCACCTTCTCCTTCTCCTTCTTCTGGTTCTTCTGCTTCACCCTCCAGACTTCACCTTCTCCTTCTCCTTCTTCTGCTTCTTCTGCTTCACCCTCCTGACTTCACCTTCTCCTTCTCCTTCTTCTACTTCTTCTGATTCACCCTCCAGACTTCACCTACTCCTTCTCCTTCTTCTGCTTCTTCTGCTTCACCCTCCAGACTTCACCTTCTCCTTCTCCTTCTTCTGCTTCTTCTGCTTCGCCCTCCAGACTTCACCTTCTCCTTCTCCGTCTTCTGCTTCTTCTGCTTCACTCTCCTGACTTCACCTTCTCCTTCTCCTTCTTCTACTTCTTCTGATTCACCCTCCAGACTTCACCCTCTCCTTCTCCTTCTTCTGCTTCTTCTGCTTCACCCTCCAGACTTCACCTTCTCTTTCTCCTTCTTCTGCTTCTTCTGCTGCGCCCTCCAGACTTCACCTTCTCCTTCTCCTTCTTCTGCTTCTTCTGATTCACCCTCCAGACTTCACCTTCTCCTTCTCCTTCTTCTACTTCTTCTGATCCACCCTCCTGACTTCACCTACTCCTTCTCCTTCTTCTGCTTCTTCTGCTTCACCCTCCAGACTTCACCTTCTCCTTCTCCTTCTTCTTCTTCTTCTGCTTCACCCACCAGACTTCACCTTCTCCTTCTCCTTCTTCTGCTTCTTCTGCTTCACCCTCCTGACTTCACCTTATCCTTCTCCTTCTTCTACTTCTTCTGATTCACCCTCCAGACTTCACCTACTCCTTCTCCTTCTTCTGCTTCTTCTGCTTCACCCTCCAGACTTCACCTTCTCCTTCTCCTTCTTCTGCTTCTTCTGCTTCGCCCTCCAGACTTCACCTTCTCCTTCTCCTTCTTCTGCTTCTTCTGCTTCACTCTCCTGACTTCACCTTCTCCTTCTCCTTCTTCTACTTCTTCTGATTCACCCTCCAGACATCACCCTCTCCTTCTCCTCCTTCTGCTTCTTCTGCTTCACCCTCCAGACTTCACCTTCTCCTTCTCCTTCTTCTGCTTCTTCTGCTTCACCGTCCTGACTTCACCTTCTCCTTCTCCTTCTTCTACTTCTTCTGCTTCACCCCCCTGACTTCACCTGCTCCTTCTCCTTCTTCTGCTTCTTCTGATTCACCCTTCTAACTTCACCTTCTCCTTCTCCTTCTTCTGCTTCTTCTGATTCACCCTCCAGACTTCATCTTCTCCTTCAATTCTTCTGCTTCTTCTGCTTCACCGTCCTGACTTCACCTTCTCCTTCTCCTTCTTCTACTTCTTCTGCTTCACCCCCCTGACTTCACCTGCTCCTTCTCCTTCTTCTGCTTCTTCTGATTCACCCTCCTAACTTCACCTTCTCCTTCTCCTTCTTCTGCTTCTTCTGATTCACCCTCCAGACTTCACCTTCTCCTTCTCCTTCTTCTACTTCGTCTGATTCACCCTCCAGACTTCACCTTCTCCTTCTCCTTCTTCTACTTCTTCTGATTCACCCTCCAGACTTCACCTTCTCCTTCTCCTTCTTCTGCTTCTTCTGATTCACCCTCCAGACTTCACCTTCTCCTTCTCCTTCTTCTACTTCGTCTGATTCACCCTCCAGACTTCACCTTCTCCTTCTCCTTCTTCTACTTCTTCTGATTCACCCTCCAGACTTCACCTTCTCCTTCTCCTTCTTTTACTTCTTCTGATTCACCCTCCAGACTTCACCTTCTCCTTCTCCTTCTTCTACTTCTTCTGATTCACCCTCCAGACTTCACCTTCTCCTTCTCCTTCTTCTGCTTCTTCTGATTCACCCTCCAGACTTCACCTTCTCCTTCTCCTTATTCTGCTTCTTCTGATTCACCCTCCAGACTTCAACTTCTCCTTCTCCTTCTTCTACTTCTTCTGATTCACCCTCCAGACTTCACCTTCTCCTTCTCCTTCTTCTACTTCTTCTGATTCACCCTCCAGTCTTCACCTTCTCCTTCTCCTTCTTCTGTTTCTTCTGCTTCACCCTGCAGACTTCACCTTCTCCTTCTCCTTCTTCTGCTTCTTCTGCTTCACACTCCAGACTTCACCTTCTCCTTCTCCTTCTTCTGCTTCTTCTGCTGCGCCCTCCAGGCTTCACCTTCTCCTTCTCCTTCTTCTGCTTCTTCTGCTTCACCGTCCTGACTTCACCTTCTCCTTCTCCTTCTTCTACTTCTTCTGCTACACCCCCCTGACTTCACCTGCTCCTTCTCCTTCTTCTGCTTCTTCTGATTCACCCTCCTAAATTCACCTTCTCCTTCTCCTTCTTCTGCTTCTTCTGATTCACCCTCCTGACTTCACCTGCTCCTTCTCCTTCTTCTGCTTCTTCTGATTCACCCTCCAGACTTCACCTTCTCCTTCTCCTTCTTCTGCTTCTTCTGATTCACCCTCCAGACTTCACCTTCTCCTTCTCCTTCTTCTGGTTCTTCTGCTTCACCCTCCAGACTTCACCTTCTCCTTCTCCTTCTTCTGCTTCTTCTGCTTCACCCTCCTGACTTCACCTTCTCCTTCTCCTTCTTCTACTTCTTCTGATTCACCCTCCAGACTTCACCTACTCCTTCTCCTTCTTCTGCTTCTTCTGCTTCACCCTCCAGACTTCACCTTCTCCTTCTCCTTCTTCTGCTTCTTCTGCTTCGCCCTCCAGACTTCACCTTCTCCTTCTCCGTCTTCTGCTTCTTCTGCTTCACTCTCCTGACTTCACCTTCTCCTTCTCCTTCTTCTACTTCTTCTGATTCACCCTCCAGACTTCACCCTCTCCTTCTCCTTCTTCTGCTTCTTCTGCTTCACCCTCCAGACTTCACCTTCTCTTTCTCCTTCTTCTGCTTCTTCTGCTGCGCCCTCCAGACTTCACCTTCTCCTTCTCCTTCTTCTGCTTCTTCTGATTCACCCTCCAGACTTCACCTTCTCCTTCTCCTTCTTCTACTTCTTCTGATCCACCCTCCTGACTTCACCTACTCCTTCTCCTTCTTCTGCTTCTTCTGCTTCACCCTCCAGACTTCACCTTCTCCTTCTCCTTCTTCTTCTTCTTCTGCTTCACCCACCAGACTTCACCTTCTCCTTCTCCTTCTTCTGCTTCTTCTGCTTCACCCTCCTGACTTCACCTTATCCTTCTCCTTCTTCTACTTCTTCTGATTCACCCTCCAGACTTCACCTACTCCTTCTCCTTCTTCTGCTTCTTCTGCTTCACCCTCCAGACTTCACCTTCTCCTTCTCCTTCTTCTGCTTCTTCTGCTTCGCCCTCCAGACTTCACCTTCTCCTTCTCCTTCTTCTGCTTCTTCTGCTTCACTCTCCTGACTTCACCTTCTCCTTCTCCTTCTTCTACTTCTTCTGATTCACCCTCCAGACATCACCCTCTCCTTCTCCTCCTTCTGCTTCTTCTGCTTCACCCTCCAGACTTCACCTTCTCCTTCTCCTTCTTCTGCTTCTTCTGCTTCACCGTCCTGACTTCACCTTCTCCTTCTCCTTCTTCTACTTCTTCTGCTTCACCCCCCTGACTTCACCTGCTCCTTCTCCTTCTTCTGCTTCTTCTGATTCACCCTTCTAACTTCACCTTCTCCTTCTCCTTCTTCTGCTTCTTCTGATTCACCCTCCAGACTTCATCTTCTCCTTCTCCTTCTTCTACTTCGTCTGATTCACCCTCCAGACTTCACCTTCTCCTTCTTCTTCTTCTACTTCTTCTGATTCACCCTCCAGTCTTCACCTACTCCTTCTCCTTCTTCTGTTTCTTCTGCTTCACCCTCCAGACTTCACCTTCTCCTTCTCTTTCTTCTGTTTCTTCTGATTCACCCTCCAGACTTCATCTTCTCCTTCTCCTTCTTCTGATTCTTCTGATTCACCCTCCAGACTTCACCTTCTCCTTCTCCTTCTTCTGCTTCTTCTGATTCACCCTCCTGACTTCACCTTCTCCTTCTCCTTCTTCTACTTCTTCTGCTTCACCCTCCAGACTTCACCTTCTCCTTCTCCTTCTTCTACTTCTTCTGATTCACCCTCCAGACTTCACCTTCTCCTTCTCCTTCTTCTACTTCTTCTGATTCACCCTCCAGACTTCACCTTCTCCTTCTCCTTCTTCTGCTTCTTCTGATTCACCCTCCAGACTTCACCTTCTCCTTCTCCTTCGTCTACTTCTTCTGATTCACCCTCCAGACTACACCTTCTCCTTCTCCTTCTTCTACTTCTTCTGATTCACCCTCCAGACTTCACCTTCTCCTTCTCCTTCTTCTCTTTCTTCTGATTCACCCTCCAGACTTCACCTTCTCCTTCTCCTTATTCTGCTTCTTCTGATTCACCCTCCAGACTTCACCTTCTCCTTCTCCTTCTTCTGCTTCTTCTGATTCACCCTCCAGACTTCACCTTCTCCTTCTCCTTCTTCTGCTTCTTCTGATTCACCCTCCAGACTTCACCTTCTCCTTCTCCTTCTTCTACTTCTTCTGATTCACCCTCCAGACTTCACCTTCTCCTTCTCCTTCTTCTGCTTCTTCTGATTCACCCTCCAGACTTCACCTTCTCCTTCTCCTTCGTCTACTTCTTCTGATTCACCCTCCAGACTACACCTTCTCCTTCTCCTTCTTCTACTTCTTCTGATTCAACCTCCAGACTTCACCTTCTCCTTCTCCTTCTTCTGTTTCTTCTGATTCACCCTCCAGACTTCATCTTCTCATTCTCCTTCTTCTACTTCTTCTGATTCACCCTCCAGACTTCACCTTCTCCTTCTCCTTCTTCTACTTCTTCTGATTCACCCTCCAGACTTCATCTTCTCCTTCTCCTTCTTCTGCTTCTTCTGATTCACCCTCCAGACTTCACCTTCTCCTTCTGCTTCTTCTGCTTCTTCTGATTCACCCTCCAGACTTCAACTTCTCCTTCTCCTTCTTCTACTTCTTCTGATTCACCCTCCAGACTTCACCTTCTCCTTCTCCTTCTTCTACTTCTTCTGATTCACCCTCCAGTCTTCACCTTCTCCTTCTCCTTCTTCTGTTTCTTCTGCTTCACCCTCCAGACTTCACCTTCTCCTTCTCTTTCTTCTGCTTCTTCTGATTCACCCTCCAGACTTCACCTTCTCCTTCTCCTTCTTCTGATTCTTCTGATTCACCCTCCAGACTTCACCTTCTCCTTCTCCTTCTTCTGCTTCTTCTGATTCACCCTCCTGACTTCACCTTCTCCTTCTCCTTCTTCAACTTCTTCTGATTCACCCTCCTGACTTCACCTTCTCCTTCTCCTTCTTCTACTTCTTCTGCTTCACCCTCCAGACTTAGCTTCTCCTTCTCCTTCTTCTACTTCTTCTGATTCACCCTCCAGACTTCACCTTCTCCTTCTCCTTCTTCTGCTTCTTCTGATTCACCCTCCAGACTTCACCTTCTCCTTCTCCTTATTCTGCTTCTTCTGCTTCACCCTCCAGACTTCACCTTCTCCTTCTCCTTCTTCTGCTTCTTCTGATTCACCCTCCAGACTTCACCTTCTCCTTCTCCTTCTTCTGCTTCTTCTGATTCACCCTCCAGACTTCACCTTCTCCTTCTCCTTCTTCTACTTCTTCTGATTCACCCTCCAGACTTCACCTTCTCCTTCTCCTTCTTCTGCTTCTTCTGATTCACCCTCCAGACTTCACCTTCTCCTTCTCCTTCGTCTACTTCTTCTGATTCACCCTCCAGACTACACCTTCTCCTTCTCCTTCTTCTACTTCTTCTGATTCACCCTCCAGACTTCACCTTCTCCTTCTCCTTCTTCTACTTCTTCTGATTCACCCTCTCAGACTTCATCTTCTCCTTCTCCTTCTTCTCCTTCTTCTGATTCACCCTCCAGACTTCACCTTCTCCTTCTCCTTCTTCTGCTTCTTCTGATTCACCCTCCAGACTTCACCTTCTCCTTCTCCTTCTTCTACTTCTTCTGATTCACCCTCGAGACTTCACCTTCTCCTTCTCCTTCTTCTACTTCTTCTGATTCACCCTCCAGTCTTCACCTTCTCCTTCTCCTTCTTCTGTTTCTTCTGCTTCACCCTCCAGACTTCACCTTCTCCTTCTCTTTCTTCTGCTTCTTCTGATTCACCCTCCAGACTTCACCTTCTCCTTCTCCTTCTTCTGATTCTTCTGATTCACCCTCCAGACTTCACCTTCTCCTTCTCCTTCTTCTGCTTCTTCTGATTCACCCTCCAGACCTCACCTTCTCCTTCTCCTTCTTCTACTTCTTCTGATTCACCCTCCTGACTTCACCTTCTCCTTCTC